>NW_025111065.1:0-117552 GCF_015476425.1 Leptopilina heterotoma
TTTTGTATTTTGACCTAAATTTGGCATCTAAAAGAAAAAAAAGGAAGGTTTCGATATGTTTTTAATGTTTTCTCATGTTTCGGCTATGCTTCACTCACTATAAATCTCAATTTTTTGCACTTTTTTGGAAAAAAATTTTTTTAATTTGTGTAAAAGATGCAATTGTCGATTCTAATGTTAAGAAAGGTGTATTAGCATAATGTGAACTAATTTTTATTAACACGGCCCCAATATGACAAATTTTCTACTGCCTAAGAGAAGGCTGACAAAAAGTCCAAAAAAAGCAATAAATAGCAAATTTTTAAAAAATTAAAAATTCATAACTTTTTTTTTTTTGTTGTACTGAAAAGTGTCTAAAGGAAAAAGTTGTTTGTTTTTTGCACCAAATTTAAGGAAAAAATTTTAAAAAAATATTTTTTTGAAAATTGTAAAACATACAAAATTTTGAAAATTTCAAATTTTGTATTTTGTTGTTTTTTGACGAAATGGGCTGCCCAACGAACTCAGGCTTCATTTTTATGGACTAAAAAAGTGTGCCAAATTGCAAGACGATTCATAAAAATTTATTCGAGTTATCGTGGCGACAAATTTTTCTACAGACAGACAGACAGACGGACAGTTCTAAAAAACCATTTTTTTGGAATCAGGGGGTCATGAAACGTAAAGATTTAGCAAAATTAGACATTGCTCAAAATCGCACAAATCCAAGACTTTCTCATTTTTTGATGAGAATGTAAAAACAAATTTTATGGAAAAAATCAAAAAAGGCAGAATTTTTGAAACTTTTGAGTTCTTTCTTGTTCCTAATTTGTATTTTTTACCTAAATTTGGCATCTAAACGAAAAAAAAGGAAGGTTTCGATATGTTTTTAATGTTTTCTCATGTTTCGGCTAATGCTTCACTCACTATAAATCTCAATTTTTTGCACTTTTTTGGAAAAAAATTTTTTTAATTTGTGTAAAAGATGCAATTGTCGATTCTAATGTTAAGAAAGGTGTATTAGCATAATGTGAACTAATTTTTATTAACACGGCCCCAATATGACAAATTTTCTACTGAAGAGAAGGCTGACAAAAAGTCCAAAAAAAGCAATAAATAGCAAATTTTTAAAAAATTAAAAAATTCATAACTTTGTTGTTTTTTGTTGTACTGAAAAGTGTCTAAAGGAAAAGTTGTTTGTTTTTGCACCAAATTTAAGGAAAAATTTTAAAAAATATTTTTTGAAAATTGTAAAAAATACAAAATTTTGAAAATTTCAAATTTTGTATTTTTGTTGTTTTTTGACGAATGGGCTGCCCAACGAACTCAGGCTTCATTTTTATGGACTAAAAAAGTGTGCCAAATTGCAAGACGATTCATAAAAATTTATTCGAGTTATCGTGGCGACAAATTTTTCTACAGACAGACGACAGACAGACAGACAGACAGACGGACAGACACTTTTCTAAAAACCATTTTTTTGGAATCAGGGGGTCATGAAACGTAAAGATTTAGCAAAATTAGACATTGCTCAAATCGCACAAATCCAAGACTTTCTCATTTTGATGAGAATGTAAAAACAAATTTTATGGAAAAAATCAAAAAAAGGCAGAATTTTTGAAACTTTTGAGTTCTTTCTTGTCCTAATTTTGTATTTTTACCTAAATTTGGCATCTAAAAGAAAAAAAGGAAGGTTTCGATATGTTTTTAATGTTTTCTCATGTTTCGGCTAATGCTTCACTCACTATAAATCTCAATTTTTTGCACTTTTTTGGAAAAAAAATTTTTTTAATTTGTGTAAAAGATGCAATTGTCGATTCTAATGTTAAGAAAGGAGTATTAGCATAATGTGAACTAATTTTATTAACACGGCCCCAATATGACAAATTTTCTACTGAAGAGAAGGCTGACAAAAAGTCCAAAAAAAGCAATAAATAGCAAATTTTTAAAAAATTAAAAAATTCATAACTTTTTTGTTTTTTGTTGTACTGAAAAGTGTCTAAAGGAAAAGTTGTTTGTTTTTGCACCAAATTTAAGGAAAAAATTTAAAAAAAATATTTTTTTTGAAAATTGTAAAAAATACAAAATTTTTAAAATTTCAAAATTTTGTATTTTTGTTGTTTTTGACGAAATGGGCTGCCCAACGAACTCAGGCTTCATTTTTATGGACTAAAAAAGTGTGCCAAATTGCAAGACGATTCATAAAAATTTATTCGAGTTATCGTGGCGACAAATTTTTCTACAGACAGACGACAGACAGACAGACAGACAGACGGACAGACACTTTTCTAAAAACCATTTTTTTGGAATCAGGGGGTCATGAAACGTAAAGATTTAGCAAAATTAGACATTGCTCAAAATCGCACAAATCCAAGACTTTCTCATTTTTGATGAGAATGTAAAAACAAATTTTATGGAAAAAATCAAAAAAAGGCAGAATTTTTGAAACTTTTGAGTTCTTTCTTGTTCCTAATTTTGTATTTTTACCTAAATTTGGCATCTAAAAGAAAAAAAGGAAGGTTTCGATATGTTTTTAATGTTTTCTCATGTTTCGGCTAATGCTTCACTCACTATAAATCTCAATTTTTTGCACTTTTTTGGAAAAAAATTTTTTTAATTTGTGTAAAAGATGCAATTGTCGATTCTAATGTTAAGAAAGGAGTATTAGCATAATGTGAACTAATTTTTATTAACACGGCCCCAATATGACAAATTTTCTACTGAAGAGAAGGCTGACAAAAAGTCCAAAAAAAGCAATAAATAGCAAATTTTTAAAAAATTAAAAAATTCATAACTTTTTTGTTTTTTGTTGTACTGAAAAGTGTCTAAAGGAAAAGTTGTTTGTTTTTGCACCAAATTTAAGGAAAAAATTTAAAAAAATATTTTTTTGAAAATTGTAAAAAATACAAAATTTTTAAAATTTCAAAATTTTGTATTTTTGTTGTTTTTTGACGAAATGGGCTGCCCAACGAACTCAGGCTTCATTTTTATGGACTAAAAAAGTGTGCCAAATTGCAAGACGATTCATAAAAATTTATTCGAGTTATCGTGGCGACAAATTTTTCTACAGACAGACGACAGACAGACAGACAGACAGACGGACAGACACTTTTCTAAAAACCATTTTTTTGGAATCAGGGGGTCATGAAACGTAAAGATTTAGCAAAATTAGACATTGCTCAAAATCGCACAAATCCAAGACTTTCTCATTTTTGATGAGAATGTAAAAACAAATTTTATGGAAAAAATCAAAAAAAGGCAGAATTTTTGAAACTTTTGAGTTCTTTCTTGTTCCTAATTTTGTATTTTTACCTAAATTTGGCATCTAAAAGAAAAAAAGGAAGGTTTCGATATGTTTTTAATGTTTTCTCATGTTTCGGCTAATGCTTCACTCACTATAAATCTCAATTTTTTGCACTTTTTTGGAAAAAAAATTTTTTTAATTTGTGTAAAAGATGCAATTGTCGATTCTAATGTTAAGAAAGGAGTATTAGCATAATGTGAACTAATTTTTATTAACACGGCCCCAATATGACAAATTTTCTACTGAAGAGAAGGCTGACAAAAAGTCCAAAAAAAGCAATAAATAGCAAATTTTTAAAAAATTAAAAAATTCATAACTTTTTTGTTTTTTGTTGTACTGAAAAGTGTCTAAAGGAAAAGTTGTTTGTTTTTGCACCAAATTTAAGGAAAAAATTTAAAAAAAATATTTTTTTGAAAATTGTAAAAAATACAAAATTTTTAAAATTTCAAAATTTTGTATTTTGTTGTTTTTTGACGAAATGGGCTGCCCAACGAACTCAGGCTTCATTTTTATGGACTAAAAAAGTGTGCCAAATTGCAAGACGATTCATAAAAATTTATTCGAGTTATCGTGGCGACAAATTTTTCTACAGACAGACGACAGACAGACAGACAGACAGACGGACAGACACTTTTCTAAAAACCATTTTTTTGGAATCAGGGGGTCATGAAACGTAAAGATTTAGCAAAATTAGACATTGCTCAAAATCGCACAAATCCAAGACTTTCTCATTTTTGATGAGAATGTAAAAACAAATTTTATGGAAAAAATCAAAAAAAGGCAGAATTTTTGAAACTTTTGAGTTCTTTCTTGTTCCTAATTTTGTATTTTTACCTAAATTTGGCATCTAAAAGAAAAAAAGGAAGGTTTCGATATGTTTTTAATGTTTTCTCATGTTTCGGATAATGCTTCACTCACTATAAATCTCAATTTTTTGCACTTTTTTGGAAAACAATTTTTTTAATTTGTGTAAAAGATGCAATTGTCGATTTTAAATGTTAAGAAAGGTGTATTAGCATAATGTGAACTAATTTTTATTAACACGGCCCCAATATGACAAATTTTCTACTGAAGAGAAGGCTGACAAAAAGTCCAAAAAAAGCAATAAATAGCAAATTTTTAAAAAATTAAAAAATTCATAACTTTTTTTTTTTTGTTGTACTGAAAAGTGTCTAAAGGAAAAGTTGTTTGTTTTTGCACCAAATTTAAGGAAAAAATTTTAAAAAAATATTTTTTTGAAATTGTAAAAAATACAAAATTTTGAAAATTTCAAAATTTTGTATTTTTGTTGTTTTTTGACGAAATGGGCTGCCCAACGAACTCAGGCTTCATTTTTATGGACTAAAAAAGTGTGCCAAATTGCAAGACGATTCATAAAAATTTATTCGAGTTATCGTGGCGACAAATTTTTCTACATACAGACGACAGACAGACAGACGGACAGTTCTAAAAACCATTTTTTTGGAATCAGGGGGTCATGAAACGTAAAGATTTAGCAAAATTAGACATTGCTCAAAATCGCACAAATCCAAGACTTTCTCATTTTTGATGAGAATGTAAAAACAAATTTTATGGAAAAAATCAAAAAAAGGCAGAATTTTTGAAACTTTTGAGTTCTTTCTTGTTCCTAATTTTGTATTTTTACCTAAATTTGGCATCTAAAAGAAAAAAAGGAAGGTTTCGATATGTTTTTAATGTTTTCTCATGTTTCGGCTAATGCTTCACTCACTATAAATCTCAATTTTTTGCACTTTTTTGGAAAAAAATTTTTTTAATTTGTGTAAAAGATGCAATTGTCGATTCTAATGTTAAGAAAGGAGTATTAGCATAATGTGAACTAATTTTTATTAACACGGCCCCAATATGACAAATTTTCTACTGAAGAGAAGGCTGACAAAAAGTCCAAAAAAACCAATAAATAGCAAATTTTTAAAAAATTAAAAAATTCATAACTTTTTTGTTTTTTGTTGTACTGAAAAGTGTCTAAAGGAAAAGTTGTTTGTTTTTGCACCAAATTTAAGGAAAAAATTTTAAAAAAATATTTTTTTGAAAATTGTAAAAAATACAAAATTTTGAAAATTTCAAAATTTTGTATTTTTGTTGTTTTTTGACGAAATGGGCTGCCCAACGAACTCAGGCTTCATTTTTATGGACTAAAAAAGTGTGCCAAATTGCAAGACGATTCATAAAAATTTATTCGAGTTATCGTGGCGACAAATTTTTCTACAGACAGACGACAGACAGACAGACAGACAGACGGACAGACACTTTTCTAAAAACCATTTTTTTGGAATCAGGGGGTCATGAAACGTAAAGATTTAGCAAAATTAGACATTGCTCAAAATCGCACAAATCCAAGACTTTCTCATTTTTGATGAGAATGTAAAAACAAATTTTATGGAAAAAATCAAAAAAAGGCAGAATTTTTGAAACTTTTGAGTTCTTTCTTGTTCCTAATTTTGTATTTTTACCTAAATTTGGCATCTAAAAGAAAAAAAGGAAGGTTTCGATATGTTTTTAATGTTTTCTCATGTTTCGGCTAATGCTTCACTCACTATAAATCTCAATTTTTTGCACTTTTTTGGAAAAAAATTTTTTTAATTTGTGTAAAAGATGCAATTGTCGATTCTAATGTTAAGAAAGGAGTATTAGCATAATGTGAACTAATTTTTATTAACACGGCCCCAATATGACAAATTTTCTACTGAAGAGAAGGCTGACAAAAAGTCCAAAAAAAGCAATAAATAGCAAATTTTTAAAAAATTAAAAAATTCATAACTTTTTTGTTTTTTGTTGTACTGAAAAGTGTCTAAAGGAAAAGTTGTTTGTTTTTGCACCAAATTTAAGGAAAAAATTTAAAAAAAATTTTTTTTTTTTGAAAATTGTAAAAAATACAAAATTTTGAAAATTTCAAAATTTTGTATTTTTGTTGTTTTTTGACGAAATGGGCTGCCCAACGAACTCAGGCTTCATTTTTATGGACTAAAAAAGTGTGCCAAATTGCAAGACGATTCATAAAAATTTATTCGAGTTATCGTGGCGACAAATTTTTCTACAGACAGACGACAGACAGACAGACGGACAGTTCTAAAAACCATTTTTTTGGAATCAGGGGGTCATGAAACGTAAAGATTTAGCAAAATTAGACATTGCTCAAAATCGCACAAATCCAAGACTTTCTCATTTTTGATGAGAATGTAAAAACAAATTTTATGGAAAAAATCAAAAAAAGGCAGAATTTTTGAAACTTTTGAGTTCTTTCTTGTTCCTAATTTTGTATTTTTACCTAAATTTGGCATCTAAAAGAAAAAAAGGAAGGTTTCGATATGTTTTTAATGTTTTCTCATGTTTCGGCTAATGCTTCACTCACTATAAATCTCAATTTTTTGCACTTTTTTGGAAAAAAATTTTTTTAATTTGTGTAAAAGATGCAATTGTCGATTCTAATGTTAAGAAAGGAGTATTAGCATAATGTGAACTAATTTTTATTAACACGGCCCCAATATGACAAATTTTCTACTGAAGAGAAGGCTGACAAAAAGTCCAAAAAAAGCAATAAATAGCAAATTTTTAAAAAATTAAAAAATTCATAACTTTTTTGTTTTTTGTTGTACTGAAAAGTGTCTAAAGGAAAAGTTGTTTGTTTTTGCACCAAATTTAAGGAAAAAATTTAAAAAAAATTTTTTTTTTTGAAAATTGTAAAAAATACAAAATTTTGAAAATTTCAAAATTTTGTATTTTTGTTGTTTTTTGACGAAATGGGCTGCCCAACGAACTCAGGCTTCATTTTTATGGACTAAAAAAGTGTGCCAAATTGCAAGACGATTCATAAAAATTTATTCGAGTTATCGTGGCGACAAATTTTTCTACAGACAGACGACAGACAGACAGACGGACAGTTCTAAAAACCATTTTTTTGGAATCAGGGGGTCATGAAACGTAAAGATTTAGCAAAATTAGACATTGCTCAAAATCGCACAAATCCAAGACTTTCTCATTTTTGATGAGAATGTAAAAACAAATTTTATGGAAAAAATCAAAAAAAGGCAGAATTTTTGAAACTTTTGAGTTCTTTCTTGTTCCTAATTTTGTATTTTTACCTAAATTTGGCATCTAAACGAAAAAAAGGAAGGTTTCGATATGTTTTTAATGTTTTCTCATGTTTCGGCTAATGCTTCACTCACTATAAATCTCAATTTTTTGCACTTTTTTGGAAAAAAATTTTTTTAATTTGTGTAAAAGATGCAATTGTCGATTCTAATGTTAAGAAAGGTGTATTAGCATAATGTGAACTAATTTTTATTAACACGGCCCCAATATGACAAATTTTCTACTGAAGAGAAGGCTGACAAAAAGTCCAAAAAAAGCAATAAATAGCAAATTTTTAAAAAATTAAAAAATTCATAACTTTGTTGTTTTTTGTTGTACTGAAAAGTGTCTAAAGGAAAAGTTGTTTGTTTTTGCACCAAATTTAAGGAAAAAATTTTAAAAAAATAGTTTTTTGAAAATTGTAAAAAATACAAAATTTTGAAAATTTCAAAATTTTGTATTTTTGTTTTTTTTTGACGAAATGGGCTGCCCAACGAACTCAGGCTTCATTTTTATGGACTAAAAAAGTGTGCCAAATTGCAAGACGATTCATAAAAATTTATTCGAGTTATCGTGGCGACAAATTTTTCTACAGACAGACGACAGACAGACAGACAGACAGACGGACAGACACTTTTCTAAAAACCATTTTTTTGGAATCAGGGGGTCATGAAACGTAAAGATTTAGCAAAATTAGACATTGCTCAAAATCGCACAAATCCAAGACTTTCTCATTTTTGATGAGAATGTAAAAACAAATTTTATGGAAAAAATCAAAAAAAGGCAGAATTTTTGAAACTTTTGAGTTCTTTCTTGTTCCTAATTTTGTATTTTTACCTAAATTTGGCATCTAAAAGAAAAAAAGGAAGGTTTCGATATGTTTTTAATGTTTTCTCATGTTTCGGCTAATGCTTCACTCACTATAAATCTCAATTTTTTGCACTTTTTTGGAAAACAATTTTTTTAATTTGTGTAAAAGATGCAATTGTCGATTTTAAATGTTAAGAAAGGTGTATTAGCATAATGTGAACTAATTTTTATTAACACGGCCCCAATATGACAAATTTTCTACTGAAGAGAAGGCTGACAAAAAGTCCAAAAAAAGCAATAAATAGCAAATTTTTAAAAAATTAAAAAATTCATAACTTTTTTTTTTTTGTTGTACTGAAAAGTGTCTAAAGGAAAAGTTGTTTGTTTTTGCACCAAATTTAAGGAAAAAATTTTAAAAAAATATTTTTTTGAAAATTGTAAAAAATACAAAATTTTGAAAATTTCAAAATTTTGTATTTTTGTTGTTTTTTGACGAAATGGGCTGCCCAACGAACTCAGGCTTCATTTTTATGGACTAAAAAAGTGTGCCAAATTGCAAGACGATTCATAAAAATTTATTCGAGTTATCGTGGCGACAAATTTTTCTACATACAGACGACAGACAGACAGACGGACAGTTCTAAAAACCATTTTTTTGGAATCAGGGGGTCATGAAACGTAAAGATTTAGCAAAATTAGACATTGCTCAAAATCGCACAAATCCAAGACTTTCTCATTTTTGATGAGAATGTAAAAACAAATTTTATGGAAAAAATCAAAAAAAGGCAGAATTTTTGAAACTTTTGAGTTCTTTCTTGTTCCTAATTTTGTATTTTTACCTAAATTTGGCATCTAAAAGAAAAAAAGGAAGGTTTCGATATGTTTTTAATGTTTTCTCATGTTTCGGCTAATGCTTCACTCACTATAAATCTCAATTTTTTGCACTTTTTTGGAAAAAAATTTTTTTAATTTGTGTAAAAGATGCAATTGTCGATTCTAATGTTAAGAAAGGTGTATTAGCATAATGTGAACTAATTTTTATTAACACGGCCCCAATATGACAAATTTTCTACTGAAAAGAAGGCTGACAAAAAGTCCAAAAAAAGCAATAAATAGCAAATTTTTAAAAAATTAAAAAATTTATAACTTTTTTGTTTTTTGTTGTACTGAAAAGTGTCTAAAGGAAAAGTTGTTTGTTTTTGCACCAAATTTAAGGAAAAAATTTAAAAAAATATTTTTTTGAAAATTGTAAAAAATACAAAATTTTTAAAATTTCAAAATTTTGTATTTTTGTTGTTTTTTGACGAAATGGGCTGCCCAACGAACTCAGGCTTCATTTTTATGGACTAAAAAAGTGTGCCAAATTGCAAGACGATTCATAAAAATTTATTCGAGTTATCGTGGCGACAAATTTTTCTACAGACAGACGACAGACAGACAGACAGACAGACGGACAGACACTTTTCTAAAAACCATTTTTTTGGAATCAGGGGGTCATGAAACGTAAAGATTTAGCAAAATTAGACATTGCTCAAAATCGCACAAATCCAAGACTTTCTCATTTTTGATGAGAATGTAAAAACAAATTTTATGGAAAAAATCAAAAAAAGGCAGAATTTTTGAAACTTTTGAGTTCTTTCTTGTTCCTAATTTTGTATTTTTACCTAAATTTGGCATCTAAAAGAAAAAAAGGAAGGTTTCGATATGTTTTTAATGTTTTCTCATGTTTCGGCTAATGCTTCACTCACTATAAATCTCAATTTTTTGCACTTTTTTGGAAAAAAATTTTTTTAATTTGTGTAAAAGATGCAATTGTCGATTCTAATGTTAAGAAAGGAGTATTAGCATAATGTGAACTAATTTTTATTAACACGGCCCTAATATGACAAATTTTCTACTGAAGAGAAGGCTGACAAAAAGTCCAAAAAAAGCAATAAATAGCAAATTTTTAAAAAATTAAAAAATTCATAACTTTTTTGTTTTTTGTTGTACTGAAAAGTGTCTAAAGGAAAAGTTGTTTGTTTTTGCATTAAATTTAAGGAAAAAATTTTAAAAAAATATTTTTTTGAAAATTGTAAAAAATACAAAATTTTGAAAATTTCAAAATTTTGTATTTTTGTTGTTTTTTGACGAAATGGGCTGCCCAACGAACTCAGGCTTCATTTTTATGGACTAAAAAAGTGTGCCAAATTGCAAGACGATTCATAAAAATTTATTCGAGTTATCGTGGCGACAAATTTTTCTACAGACAGACGACAGACAGACAGACGGACAGACACTTTTCTAAAAACCATTTTTTTGGAATCAGGGGGTCATGAAACGTAAAGATTTAGCAAAATTAGACATTGCTCAAAATCGCACAAATCCAAGACTTTCTCATTTTTGATGAGAATGTAAAAACAAATTTTATGGAAAAAATCAAAAAAAGGCAGAATTTTTGAAACTTTTGAGTTCTTTCTTGTTCCTAATTTTGTATTTTTACCTAAATTTGGCATCTAAAAGAAAAAAAGGAAGGTTTCGATATGTTTTTAATGTTTTCTCATGTTTCGGCTAATGCTTCACTCACTATAAATCTCAATTTTTTGCACTTTTTTGGAAAACAATTTTTTTAATTTGTGTAAAAGATGCAATTGTCGATTTTAAATGTTAAGAAAGGTGTATAAGCATAATGTGAACTAATTTTTATTAACACGGCCCCAATATGACAAATTTTCTACTGAAGAGAAGGCTGACAAAAAGTCCAAAAAAAGCAATAAATAGCAAATTTTTAAAAAATTAAAAAATTCATAACTTTTTTTTTTTTTGTTGTACTGAAAAGTGTCTGAAGGAAAAGTTGTTTGTTTTTGCACCAAATTTAAGGAAAAAATTTTAAAAAAATATTTTTTTGAAAATTGTAAAAAATACAAAATTTTGAAAATTTCAAAATTTTGTATTTTTGTTGTTTTTTGACGAAATGGGCTGCCCAACGAACTCAGGCTTCATTTTTATGGACTAAAAAAGTGTGCCAAATTGCAAGACGATTCATAAAAATTTATTCGAGTTATCGTGGCGACAAATTTTTCTACAGACAGACGACAGACAGACAGACGGACAGTTCTAAAAACCATTTTTTTGGAATCAGGGGGTCATGAAACGTAAAGATTTAGCAAAATTAGACATTGCTCAAAATCGCACAAATCCAAGACTTTCTCATTTTTGATGAGAATGTAAAAACAAATTTTATGGAAAAAATCAAAAAAAGGCAGAATTTTTGAAACTTTTGAGTTCTTTCTTGTTCCTAATTTTGTATTTTTACCTAAATTTGGCATCTAAAAGAAAAAAAGGAAGGTTTCGATATGTTTTTAATGTTTTCTCATGTTTCGGCTAATGCTTCACTCACTATAAATCTCAATTTTTTGCACTTTTTTGGAAAAAATTTTTTTTAATTTGTGTAAAAGATGCAATTGTCGATTCTAATGTTAAGAAAGGTGTATTAGCATAATGTGAACTAATTTTTATTAACACGGCCCCAATATGACAAATTTTCTACTGAAGAGAAGGCTGACAAAAAGTCCAAAAAAAGCAATAAATAGCAAATTTTTAAAAAATTAAAAAATTCATAACTTTGTTGTTTTTTGTTGTACTTAAAAGTGTCTAAAGGAAAAGTTGTTTGTTTTTGCACCAAATTTAAGGAAAAAATTTTTAAAAAATAGTTTTTTGAAAATTGTAAAAAATACAAAATTTTGAAAATTTCAAAATTTTGTATTTTTGTTTTTTTTTGACGAAATGGGCTGCCCAACGAACTCAGGCTTCATTTTTATGGACTAAAAAAGTGTGCCAAATTGCAAGACGATTCATAAAAATTTATTCGAGTTATCGTGGCGACAAATTTTTCTACAGACAGACGACAGACAGACAGACGGACAGACACTTTTCTAAAAACCATTTTTTTGGAATCAGGGGGTCATGAAACGTAAAGATTTAGCAAAATTAGACATTGCTCAAAATCGCACAAATCCAAGACTTTCTCATTTTTGATGAGAATGTAAAAACAAATTTTATGGAAAAAATCAAAAAAAGGCAGAATTTTTCAAATTTTTGAGTTCTTTCTTGTTCCTAATTTTGTATTTTTACCTAAATTTGGCATCTAAAAGAAAAAAAGGAAGGTTTCGATATGTTTTTAATGTTTTCTCATGTTTCGGCTAATGCTTCACTCACTATAAATCTCAATTTTTTGCACTTTTTTGGAAAAAAATTTTTTTAATTTGTGTAAAAGATGCAATTGTCGATTCTAATGTTAAGAAAGGTGTATTAGCATAATGTGAACTAATTTTTATTAACACGGCCCCAATATGACAAATTTTCTACTGAAGAGAAGGCTGACAAAAAGTCCAAAAAAAGCAATAAATAGCAAATTTTTAAAAAATTAAAAAATTCATAACTTTTTTGTTTTTTGTTGTACTGAAAAGTGTCTAAAGGAAAAGTTGTTTGTTTTTGCACCAAATTTAAGGAAAAAATTTAAAAAAAATTTTTTTTTTTAAAAATTGTAAAAAATACAAAATTTTGAAAATTTCAAAATTTTGTATTTTTGTTGTTTTTTGACGAAATGGGCTGCCCAACGAACTCAGGCTTCATTTTTATGGACTAAAAAAGTGTGCCAAATTGCAAGACGATTCATAAAAATTTATTCGAGTTATCGTGGCGACAAATTTTTCTACAGACAGACGACAGACAGACAGACAGACGGACAGACACTTTTCTAAAAACCATTTTTTTGGAATCAGGGGGTCATGAAACGTAAAGATTTAGCAAAATTAGACATTGCTCAAAATCGCACAAATCCAAGACTTTCTCATTTTTGATGAGAATGTAAAAATTGCGTAAAATCTTATTTCACTATTTGTGCAATGTTTTGAGAAGCCACTTTGACAAAATATATTACAAATTTTTATTTTTAATGTTTTTTCTTTTTTTATTAAAAAGAAACTCATTTTAAAAATATTTAATACATTTTTAAAAGTTTTTGCATGGAAAACTGTATTTTATGTTAAGCTTACCTGTTTTCGATTCACAATGTCAGTTTTACGCTCTTTTCATAAAAGTTTTTGTAGAATGCCACGAGAAATACCATATTTCTTAGTATTCGTGTAAATATTCAGTACTTTTTTGTATTTTATTAATATACTGTGAACTACAATTTTTTACGTTTATAATTTAATTTGTTACACGAACATGACGAATTTGGTTGAACGAGAAGGTTATGAAAAATATATAACAAATGAATATCACATAATATTCAATAAATTTTTTTTTATCAGCTGCTTGGATTTTAGCACCAATATTATTTTTAATTACTGTACAATAATTTTCAAATTATTTTTTAAATTTTTAATTAAATTGAAACTTTATATAGTCCAATCGATTTAATTTGTATTGTAGAGTAATCATTTTATAGTGTAAAATTAAGTTTAAAAAAAATTCGAAATTTCAATTTTTTGTTAATCATAAAAATAGCTCTTAATTTTATTAACATGAGTAAAACTTATATTTTATTTTTGTACCAGGAATTAAATTAATTAAATTAATTAAAATCACTATAAAGAAAAGAGAAACTAAACCTGTATAACCTTTTTTAAAAAAATCTCCACGAACACAAATCTTCTTTATGAGAAAGAAGAAATTACTATTATTCTCAATAATTATAAAATACCAAATACTTCACGCGCGTGTATAATTTGCTAGTTATAATACATCATGAACAGAATAACATAATTAATAATATACAATTTATTAATTAGCTGGTGAAGGCGGTAAAGTTTTTTGTAATTTTACTAAATTTAATTTCAATAATTTGTTGTTAACTAAAATTATTAAAGTTCATCAGTTTAAAAAATCCTACACGGAGAGAAGAGTTATGGAGCTCTCACAGCTCTGCCTGCCTGCGCAGGCAGTAATTGGAGTAAGAGAGAAAATCAATTAGAGTGAAAGAGACAGTAAATTCAAATTTATATGCTGCCTACTAGCTGTGAGAGCGCCTTTATAGTGAGTTGCACTATCACGCGTTTAGTAACAAAATTTGAGTTGAGACTAATGAATATTAGGTAAAGGATACGAAACAGCATTCAATTTTTTTTGTCGATCGAACTAAACATAGTAGTAAAGATGACTGTCTGTTTAGTAATGCAAACAAAACTAATTTTTGTGATCAACCTTGAATGTGGTTTTGACACCTGTTTTCTCAAATGTGCGATATGGAGGTTAAAAACCTTTTAAAAAGTTGTGGACTTGAAAAATATGTCAATGTCTTTGAAGGTAAGTTTATAATAAATTTAAAATGTATTTATAGTTTTGGGTTAAATATTTGAAACAGGTTAACATTTATTCTGTACATAAAAAGTATTAATATAATGTTGAATAAATTAAATATTAAAATAATATACATTTGTTCTCATTTTTATTATCTTTTTCCAGCAAATAGAATTGACTCCTTTTCCTTACCATTATTAACTTTCGACACGTTGAGTACATTAATTCCTCCTATAGGAGAAAGAATAAAATTTTTACATGAAGTAACTAACTTACTGAACAAACTTGAAGTAAGTAAAAAAGTTCAAAAATATAAATAATAATTTTGTGTTTTATCTAAATAAATTTTCATATAATTCTTAGGCGGTTGTTCATTCAGAAGACGAAAGTCAAGCGTTTAACGCCGCTCCTGATGATTCTTTGATAAACACCATTTCGAAACCTCTGACAGATCCAGAACCTGATGAAAATATAATTGCGAATCCTGCTGTTCCTGTCGAAAATCCAAATCCAGAACTAATTGAAATCGATGTGTCAGAAGATGTCAGTATTAAAACATTAATAATTTTAATCTAATTATTTAAAAAATGATATTAACCTAAAATTTCTATCCTTATATGAAATCAGCAGATATGCAAATTAGGTAAAGAGAGACATTCTTATTGACATTGCCTTTAGAGAAAGAAAGAAAGGTAGCCGTTACCAGAGAAAGCGTTATCGGCGCCGTTATCCAGACGTTATCGAGACCGTTACCTTTGGAGTTTCTATTACTATATATATTATATATATATACATATAATAGACTTTTCTTTATATTTCCCTTGCGATGAAGGAAGAAAGAAAATATTACCTGGGTTCTCCGAGGTAATCCCCATTACAAAGGCTATTGTTTAAGGGTTCGTAATCCTTCTTAGGGTCGAATACAGGCCTATATATATATATATATATATATCTATGAGTGCGAAGAGGACACTCACGTTTAGGGCCTACCACCTAAATATAAGAACGAAAATTTAATTTAAAAATCATATCGTCGATTATTTTCCTTGGAGCACGTTCTACGTGTCTTCAACGAAATTGAAGTATAACAATTTTTTTGGGAATTCACTCACTATAGGTGAGTGAATAAAAAAGTTAAATAAGTGAATTATCAGTGAATACTTCGTGAATTAGTAAATAGTGATTTAGTGAATAGTAAGTATTAGTGAATATAATTAAATAAGTGAATATTAAATAATAATAGAAATACATTAAAATACTTTTTTCTAATTTTTTTCAATCATTTAAATAATTATGTATTTGAGTTGTGTTTAGTTTTCGAAGTTAATTAATAAAGTTAAAAAATTTTTTTTTATGTTTATTAATAAATTAAAAAATTTGTTATAATTTGGAAATCGTATGTAATTGGAATCCAAAGGCAAAATTAGAAGTTGGTTATATTGGATAAAAGGCAAAATTGGTTAAATTGGTTATATTGGATAAAAGGCAAAATTGGTTACATTGGTTTTATTGGATAAAAGGCAAAATTGGTTATATTGGTTTTATTGGATAAAAGACAAAATTGGTTATATTGGATAAAAGGCAAAATTGGTTATATTGGATAAATATTGGTTATATTGGATAAAAGGCAAAATTGGTTATATTGGATAAAAAGCTGGAAATTGGTTAAATTGGTTTTATTGGATAAAAGGCAAAATTGGTTATATTGGTTTTATTGGATAAAAGACAAAATTGGTTATATTGGATAAAAGACAAAATTGGTTACATTGGTTTTATTGGATAAAAGGCAAAATTGGTTATATTGGTTTTATTGGATAAAAGACAAAATTGGTTATATTGGATAAAAGGCAAAATTGGTTATATTGGATAAATATTGGTTATATTGGATAAAAGGCAAAATTGGTTATATTGGATAAAAAGCTGGAAATTGGTTAAATTGGTTTTATTGGATAAAAGGCAAAATTGGTTATATTGGATAAAAAGCAAAATTGGAAATGAATTATATTGGATAAAAAGAATGCTGGAAATTGGTTAAATTGGATAAAAGCTGGAAATTGGTTATATTGGATAAAAGGCAAAATTGGTTATATTGGATAAAAAGCAAAATTGGAAATGAATTATATTGGATAAAAAGAATGCTGGAAATTGGTTAAATTGGATTAAAGGAAAAATAGTAAATTGGTTATATTGGATAAAAGGCAAAATTGGTTATATTGGATAAAAAGCAAAATTGGAAATTAATTATATTGGATAAAAAGAAAGCTAGAAATTGGTTAAATTGGATTAAAGGAAAAATAGTAAATTGGTTATATATTGGATAAGAGACAAAATTGGAAATTTGTTTGTATTTTCTATAGGAGGCAAAATTTGGTAATATCATTGAATAAAAGGAAATTATAATATTTATAATTAAATGTATAAAACTTGATCTTAAAATTCTACTGTAATATTGCTATTTTTAAATTTTTAATTCCTTGATATAAGTAAATTTTATAAAATAAAAGAACAATGTCTAACAAAGGAGAAACTGTTAATTTGACTACTGATGATTTAAGTATTGTTGTCACTGAAGGAGCAATGCTAAATAATGATCATATGTATGAATTTCAAAAGCTATTGGGAAGACAATCAAATTTTTTTTATAATATGCAAAATACTTTGTGTTTACAAACACTTGATTTGATAGTTCCAATCGAGAAAAATAAGCAGCACATTCAAATACTTTTTAGTGGATATTATAAGTCTGGTCATTGGATTTGTACTTATTATGATGGAAAAAGCCTTTACATTTTTGATAGTCTTAATAAAAAATATTTAAATGACGATCAAAGGGCTTACTTAATTAGATTATATCCTTTTGAACCACCAGTAGTTTTCACAACTGTTGATCAACAACCATTAAACAGTCTTTCTTGTGGAATATATGCAATAGCATTCGCAACATCGTTATTTTTTAATATTATGCCTGATTCTGTCAATTACTATTATTGTAATATGAGAAATCATTTAATGTTAATGTTCAAAAACAATAGTTTAAGTGAATTTCCCTCTGAACAACTTTCTAATAGTAGATCTTGCATAGTTGTGAATGACTGGAATTGCCTTTTAAATGAAAAAGATATTCAACTTAAGTATGGAGAATCAAACTTTTCTAAAAACTCTATGAAGAAAGAAATTTCTTTCCCGAGAATAATAAATAAAATAAATAAAGGGAGTATTGCATCAACAACAGTTAAACAAAGTAGGGCTGAAATTCAAAGAAATTATCGGGAAAGGCAAAAATTGAAGCGTAAAGTTGATAATCCAAATTATTCAGAGGAAGCAAACACTTCCCTTTCTTTTCCGAGAGCAATAAATAAAATAAATGAAGGAAATGTTGAATCATCAACAACACCTAAACAGAGTAAGGCTGAAATTCAAAGAAATTATCGCGAAAGGCAAAAATTGAAGCGTAAAGTTGATAATCCAAATTATTCAGAGGAAGCAAACACTTCCCTTTCTTTTCCGAGAGCAATAAATAAAATAAATGAAGGAAATGTTGAATCATCAACAACACCTAAACAGAGTAAGGCTGAAATTCAAAGAAATTATCGCGAAAGGCAAAAATTGAAGCGTAAAGTTGATAATCCAAATTATTCAGAGGAAGCAAACACTTCCCTTTCTTTTCCGAGAGCAATAAATAAAATAAATGAAGGAAATGTTGAATCATCAACAACACTTAAACAGAGTAAGGCTGAAATTCAAAGAAATTATCGCGAAAGGCAAAAGTTGAAGCGTAAAGTTGATAATCCAAATTATTCAGAGGAAGCAAACACTTCCCTTTCTTTTCCGAGAGCAATAAATAAAATAAATGAAGGAAATGTTGAATCATCAACAACACCTAAACAAAGTAAGGCTGAAATTCAAAGAAATTATCGCGAAAGGCAAAAACTGAAATGTAAAAGTGATAATGTAAATTATTCAGGTGAAGTGCACACTTCAACTAAGAAAAAACTTCAAGTTGAATCTAAAATAGAATATGCTCAAAACCTTAAATTAAAAAATATAAACAGTGATAGAAGTACTTTGTCAAAAACAAAAAATACTCTATGTCCAAGAAATTATTGTGAAAGAGTATTAAATCATCAAATTCAAAATGAGTTGAAACTGGTAAATAATAGTATAAATTCAAATTTGAATATTTCTGTTCCAAAGAAAATATTAAATATAGATTTAGATGATAATGAAACATTTAAGTCAAATAATGTTGAAAATTATCTAGGTCCAATGAATTATTATTGCACACATTGTCAAGCTAAACATTTTAAAGATGAACAAGTTGCTGGTAGAAAAGTTAGTTTTAATGATTGTTGTAGTCATGGAGGTGTTGTTTTAACTTCCATACAATATCCAGATGAATTAAAGCTTTTGCTAAAAGGGCTTCATGAAAAATCTGGTCATTTTAAAAAGAATATAAGGCTGTACAATAATTCTTTTTCTTTTGCATCTTTAAATGCTAATGTAATTAATTTTAATAACAGAAGAAGAGGGCCATTTTGTTATAAAATTCAAGGTCAAATTTACTATCAAATTAATAGTGCTTTATATCCGGATAAAGGTGAGGATCCATGTTTTGGTCAATTATTTATTTATGACCCTGACGAATCAATCAGATACAGATTAAAAAGTAACGAAAATTTGGACAAAGAACTTTTACAAAATATAGAAAATATTATGAGAACTTCAAACGCATACACAAAATCTTACATGATGATGTCAGAAGTAATTAAAATAGAAACTGAATTAGCAAGACAAAATAATGAAGATGTTCCAGAGTTACAACTATTGTTCACGTTGAAAAAAGGTTTTGATAAAAAAAGACATAATTATCAAAGTTACAATGAAGTTGCTGCTATTTTCAATACAAACTCAGAAGGAGAAATACCAGAATCTTATGTAACAGTTTATAATAAGTCTACAAAGGAACTGAAATCAGTTAGTAATTTAGATCCGAATGTTGAACCATGGATCTATCCCATATTTTATCCACTTGGAAATAAAGGTTATAATATTAATATGCTTCGTAGTGATAGTGATTTTAGAAGTAAAAAACATAATATTTCTAGGTCTGCCTATTGTAAATACAAAATTGCTATAAGAGATAAGGAATTTAATCAATTTTTATATGGGGGAAGATTGTTTCAACAATGGGTAGAGTTGACAATTATGTAAAAATAGAGAAAGATAGATTGCAATTTTGTGCAAACAATCAAGCTCAATTGAGAAGTGAAACATATCAAGGATTAATCGATTATTTACAAAATAATGAGTTAGAAAATGATGTACATGTTGGAAAAATGCTTATATTGCCTTCCACTTTTATAGGATCACCTCGTAATATGATGCAACAATATCAGGATGCCATGGCTATTGTTGGTCGTCATGGTAGACCAGATTTATTTATTACAATGACGTGTAATCCAAATTGGAAAGAGATACAAGAAAATTTATTACCTCATCAAACTGCTTCTGATAGACCTGATATAGTAACTAGAGTTTTTGCATTGAAGGTGAAACAACTTTTAAATGTTATTGTTGACAACAAATTATTTGGAGAGGTTAAGTCTTATGTTTATGTTATTGAATTTCAAAAGCGAGGATTACCACATATTCATTTGTTAGTTATATTAAAAGAAAATTCTAAAATATTAACAGTTGAAAGTGTTGATCGTTATATTTCTGCAGAAATTCCTGATGAAAATATCAATCCTTCCTTGCATAACATAATAATGCAAAATAACATTCACGGACCTTGTGGAGATTGGTGTTTAATTGATGGTAAATGTTCAAAAAATTTTCCAAAAAGTTACCAAGAAGAAACTACAATTGAAGAAAACTGTTATGTTCGTTGTCGTCGAAGAAATAATAATAAAACGTATGAGCGACCAAATGGATTTGTTGTTGACAATTCTAATGTGGTTCCATATTGCCCTACACTTTCGGAAATATTTAATTGCCATATAAATGTGGAAATAGTTTCAAGTATTAAATCTGTTAAATATCTATATAAATATATTTTCAAGGGTCATGATGCTGCATCCATTATT
This sequence comes from Leptopilina heterotoma, assembly GCF_015476425.1. Classification (NCBI taxonomy): domain Eukaryota; kingdom Metazoa; phylum Arthropoda; class Insecta; order Hymenoptera; family Figitidae; genus Leptopilina; species Leptopilina heterotoma. The sequence continues at coordinate 20,554 of NW_025111065.1, forward strand.
ATTACAAATGCGAATGGTGAGGTAACTGTTAATCACAATGAAATTAATCATTATGAAGAAAATAGGTATGTAGGTCCTGTTGAGGCTGTTTGGAGAATTTTAAGTAAACCTTTAGGGAAAAAGAGCCATAGTATAAATCGTTTACCCATACATTTACCAAATGAACAGAATGTTATTATTCGCGAAAGGAAAGATAATAACAATGTTTCTTTTGATTTACAGAAAAATACAAAATTGCTCGATTTTTTTAAACTTAATGAGCGTGATAGTACTGCTCGTCAGTATTATTATACACAAATACCAGAACATTATACGTGGATAAAAAAAACTCTTGAATGGCAAAAAAGGAGTCGTAAAGAAAAAGTATTGGGAAGAATGTATTCAGTTAATCCACGCCAATTGGAATTATTTCACCTTAGATTATTGTTACTTACAGTAAAAGGAGTAACTTCTTTCCAAAGTTTAAGAACAGTTAATGGAGTTATTCATGAATCTTTTACATCTGCTTGTTTGGCATTAGGACTTATAGAAGATGATAGTGAGTGGATTAGGACAATGGAAGAAGCTACTTTATGGATGATGCCTCATTCACTTCGACAATTATTTGTAAGAATTCTAATTCATTGTCATCCTGTACATCCGGAAAAACTTTGGGAGAAATTTAAAGGTCAAATGTCAGAAGACTATTCAAAAATTGACAATATTGAAGCTGAAAAAATAGCTTATAGAAATATAAAATCAATGTTATTGAATGAAGGATATTGTTTAACCGATTTTCAGGGTTTATTAGATATAGATGAAAATTTTCCTGCGCAGGTTGATGATATAAATATTTTTGAACATATAAAAATAGGAGAGCAGAATTATACTAAATTAAATGTTAAACAAAAAAATATAGTTGATTATATACTTGAAGTAATAAAAGATTCTTCTTCTAATAGTTCTAAATGCTTATATATTAATGGTTGTGGAGGATCTGGAAAAACTTTTTTATATACTACCTTATGGCATTTATTAAAAAGTAAAGGAATAAATGTTTGCAACATGGCATTTACAGGCATAGCTGCCACACTGCTTCCTAATGGGAAAACTGTACATAAAGTCTTAGGCTTACCTGTTCCATTGTACAATGATTCATCTTCAAATATTAAAGTTCAGTCAAAAGAAGGACAATTTTTAAAAAATATTGATGTTTTTATTTGGGATGAAGCACCAATGGCTCCAAAATATGCCTTAGAAATTATGGATAAGTTATTAAGAGATATAATGAAATCAAATGAAGTTTTTGGTGGAAAAATTGTAATTCTAGGAGGAGATTTTCGACAAATTTTACCGATAAAAGAACGAGGTACTAGATCAGAAATAATAAATTTATCAATAAAAAATAGTCATTTATGGCAACATTTCACAAAATACACATTAACAGAAAATATGAGAGCTTTACCAGAGGAAACAGAATTTGTAGAATTTCTACTTAAAGTTGGTAATGGCGAATTAAATGATATAGATGATAACATCGAATTACCAGAACATATTATTCAACAAGGAAATATAGATATTGCTGAAGAAATGTATAGTCATTTGATACAACAGAAAAAATTTAAAGATTTGTCAATGTGTGCAATTTTAGCACCAAGAAATGTTGACGTTGATGATATTAATAAGAGGGTGGTAAATCTCTTAGACAGTAAAGGTGAAAAAATATATAAAAGTATTGATTCAACTGAAAGTTGTGATAATGGAAAATTTTCTGAAGTTTTATTACCAGAATATTTAAACACTCTCTCTCCACCTTCTTTACCACCACATGAATTACATTTAAGAATTAATTCTGTTGTAATGCTTATTAGAAATCTTAGTATTAATGAAGGATTATGTAACGGAACAAGGTTAATTGTTTTAGATTTATCACATAATGTTATTAAATGTAAAATATTAACCGGAGATAAGAGTGGAAATATTGTTTTTTTACATCGAGTAACTTTATATTGTGAAAACTTATATCCATTTACTTTTAAAAGACGACAGTTTCCTATAAAATTGGCTTTCGCAATGGCCATTAATAAATCTCAAGGTCAAACATTTAATAAAATATTCATTGATTTAAGACGAGATGTTTTTAATCATGGTCAGATGTATGTTGCATTATCAAGAGTAAAATCATTTGATTCCGTAAAAATATTTTTAGGAGAAAATAGAAGTAATATATATATAAAAAATTATGTTTATAGAGAAATTTTGGACTTTTCTTAATTTAGTTTATTTTGTTATGTTGAATTCCTTTGGGATTTCAAATGTGAAACATTACATTGAAGGGAAAGATCAGTGTAAATTTTAAAAAATACAAATATTTCTCTCTGCTAACAACACCAAAAGATATAACTTGATTATACTGAAAGAGACTAGACTCTTAATAATAATAATTATATAATAAATAATAATAATTTTTTAAGAATAACATTTTTTAAGAATAATTGAATTTCTTTAAAAAATTTTATTACTTTTGAAAAAAAAGAATTCTTGTGACGAATATTGATATTCTTGAAAATAGTTGAATTACTCTGAATGAGTTTATTATATTTTATAAAAATAATCAAATACCTGAAAAAATGTTTAAAATTTAAAATTATGTTGTGGTATTGGTATAAAATTTAATTTGTAGCATAGAAGTTTATAGTTAAAAAAATTTGAATGGGCGCGCGTAGCGCGCAGAGTTTGTTCTAGTTTAAATAGTTAATGTTTCCTAAATATATTCAATCTGATTCTGAATCTTAAATATATATTACTTTTATTTCGTGATTTTTAAAGGAAAAATCTAACCCTAATAATTTTTTCTAACTTGGAAAGAGATTTGCCAAAAAGTGATTAGCAAACAAATTAAAATTCTATTTCTTCAGATAAATTTATATTTAAATGTTGAAAATAGAAACTTTCTTTTTAAATGGATAGTCAATTTAAAATTAATTTTTAGGTAATTTAAAACAATTTTAAATTAATTATTAATTGAAGACAATTTTAAATCAATTATTATTTTAAAACAGTTTTAAATTAATTATTCATTTAAAACAATTTAAAATTAATTATTCTCTATTATTCTTAAAGAATAATTTAATTTCTTATTTTAACCACTTCGGCGGCATGGCGTTCCAATTGGCGTTCCTTGAGTAAGTGGCAGAAGCGGCAAAAAAAATGCGAAAATGGCGTTCCTATTTAAACTCGATTTCTAAACTCTGTAAACAAATTAAGTTTACCAAACTAAATATTTTTTATTATTTGAGATTATGAACCTTAAATTGATTTTCAAAAATTCAAATAGGCGGATCCAATATTGTGAACTATTTTGGGTGAATATTGGAACGCCATTCGTAAAAAGAATAAAAATTGGCTACATTAAAACTTTTATAAAACCATTTAACACCTCCTAAAAATAATTTTTTCTTGTCCTATTCATCTTCATTTATCTCAAATAATAAGAATATTTAATTTTGGCAAGTTTAACTTGACTACAGACTTTTAAAATCGAGTTCAAGTAGGAACACCATTTTCGCAATTTTTGCCGCTTTTGCCACTTACTCATGGAACGTCAATTGGAACGCCATGCCGCCGAAGTGGTTAAATCTGTTTCAAATTAAATACTTCAATGCTTCTTGATTTTAAAACTGAATCCTTTTTTTAAATTTAGAATATAGTTCAAGAATATTTAAAAAGCACCAAAGGTGAAAGGATAAAAGCAAATTATTTTGGACGTAAAACAAATCTGAAACCACCTGAAAAGCAGTATTTGGATGAAAATCATCAAAGTTTATTAGTAGAATTAATAATTGACAATGAGTTGAAAACTTCTGGCACTGAGTAATTATTATTTTTTGTTTCTTTTTACTATTTTATTAAAAACTTGGTACTCTTTCAAAAATATCAAGATTTTTTTTATTGGCTTTTAGGGTTAGCACTTCGAGATTGCTGCAATTGGCTAAGTTTATAGAACAAATATTCCCTAATGAAAAGCAGGGTATTTATTATGTTCCTTATTCATCTGTAAGAGTAAACGGAAAAGTAATTAAAAAAAATAGCGCCAATGGAAAATTGTGGTGGAAATATACAAATTCTTGTAAAGCTCTGAGACGTGACGGATTGCGCTTATCAACTCGAAAAAACATTTCAACAGCAAACAGTTCGAATGAATATATTGCTGGTCTTGAGTCCGTAAATGGATACCTTCTTTGGCTAGAAGGACAAAGGGAAATTACAGATACTGTAAAACAGAGATGGAAAGAGACGACAAAACAAAGACTAAATTTGCTGCTCGACGATCAAATTCAATGCGGAACAATTATCAGAAGATCTGGACAATGCCTGATCAATAACTACTTTGTTAAATATCCATTTTTGAGGCAACCTGGAGGACACTTGTTGTTAGAAGAAGATTTTTTGGAAAAGTATCCTGCGTGTGGTAACAAATTATTTGAAAAGTGGACCGATTTTGAAAGAAAAGTTCTTCAATTGTCAGGGGAAACGAATGAAATTAGTAATTTTACATATTCATTAATTTTTTTAAATATTTAATATTATTTAAAAAAAAGTTTTAATTAGTTTATAAAATAATTAATATAAAATTAAAAAGATATATTATATAAAACCTAAAATAATATATGAATTAAAAACATAAAATTAAATTTTTAAATTTATTTATATAATTAATTTTAATTTTCCTTCTCTAGATTCTAATGATGGAGAGATACTCGTAAAATTCTGTAACATAGTTACGTCTGTACAGAAGTCTAAGCGAGTCTGTAAAACGTGGGTTGCGAATAGCGAAGAAATAAAAGAAGGTTTCATTCTACATGTAAAAGTAAATATTGAAAAAAAAATTTCTCGAAATATTTTTTTTAAATCTTTTTATGATTATCAATATTTTTTAATTTGATTGATAATACCTTTGCAGGATAATGACTCTTTTAGGACTGAGATTGAGAGACTGATTAATCGAGCTGTAGTTAATAAATTACACGTCGCACCCTTTGCAATCATCGTAGGACCGGACTTGAAACACATCACGGATTCTTACATATGTGTTGATGGCATTGAATTCAGAGTACCTTCTCCAAAACATGCGATAGACCTAACTTTTAAAGCTATTCACGCACTCCATGCAGTTTACCAAGAGCAGAGTATATCTATTTGGCTTCTATTTCAAAAAGTTATGTATGGAATAAATACCGTGTGGGATCCAACGTGCAGCGCAGTTGAAAAGTTACTCAAGAAATTCGATTAGATTGATTATTGTTCATTTCAAACACGTTTCATTTTTACTCCTGTTCATTCTTTGTTCTTTGAAAATGCCACGATGTACTATTTGCGACGAAACAAAACAATCTGTTGATAGTTTAAAATTACATTTGAAGATCTTTCATAAAAGTTACAATGATTTGTTTAAATGCAAAGAGGATGATTGTTACAGAGTTTATAAATGTTGGGGAGATTTTCGTAAGCACTTAATAAAAGGTCACAAATCTGAAATTCGATCTGACGACATTCTGCAAAAAAATCTTGAACCTACAGTGAATGTACAAGTTGGAGGCTTCTCTAACGTTGAATGTATCTTCGAAAAACAAAAGGAAAAAGATATTCCCATTAAATTAGAGTCTTCGTTTCCAACAGATTATTCTTTAATTATTGAAAAAACCATAGAAAAAATTGTTTTAAATTATGTTTGCAAATTGTATGCTGATCCAAAATTAAACCGTAGTCATGTTCAAAAACAAGTTGAAGATATTAGCCAATTATTTGAAGATGATTTTTCTACAATTAGACCATATTTAAAATCGACAGAAAATCAACAAAGCTATGACTTACATTTTAAAAAAGTTACGGATGCAGTGATGAAACCATTTAAAAGCACTTTATCAACCGAATATCTTAGAATGCGAGCTATTGAAAGAACAGAAAAATACATCAAAGCAAGAGATTATGTTATTGGTGATCGTTTTGAAAACATTTTATATCAAGGTAGAGTCATTAAAGAGAGGACCAGTGTTACAGCTGAATTTATCCCAATGAGAGATGTTTTAAAAAACTTTCTGTCAATGCCAGGCGTTTTGTCTAAAATTACTGATTACTTGAAATATCTTGAAAAAGAAAAAGAAAGTGGCATAATATCCAACTTTGTTCAAGGTGAACTATGGCAGAAAAAGAAAAAGGAGTTTGATGACAAATTTGTTCTACCCATATTTGTCTACTACGATGATTTTGAGATCAACAATCCTCTAGGTTCTCATGCAGGAGTGAATAAGATTGGAGCCATCTATTATTCAATACCATGTCTTCCTCCTGAATTTCGTGGAAAGGTTGAAAACATTTTTACAGATGGATTATTTAACGCAAATGACAGAAAATCACTCGAGGAAGGGAATGATGCAGTTTTTGGAATTGTAGTAGAGGAATTGAATTTTCTTTTTGAAAATGGAATTGAATTAAATATAGAAGGAATAAATAGAAAAGTTTATTTTGCTTTAGGTTTGCTATTAGGTGATAATGAAGCTCTTAATAGTTCTGGCGGTTTCCAGGAAGGTCCCAATGCGGTTATTTATTGCAGAATATGTAAAATGACGAAACATGATAATCATAAAAATTGTCCAGTTCGAGATGATCTTTTACGAACTCCTCAACAATATGAAGAGGATGGTTTTCGGGATCCAAAGCAGACAGGTGTAAAGGAAAATTCAATTTGGAATCTTGTTTTGCTATTTCACATTGTAGTATTATAGAAAAAGTTCTATTACAATTTAAGAAAATAAAGTAGAAACGTACCATGTTGATGTTTACACGAAACAATTTCGAGTAGATCTTTATTTGGAAGGAAGACTTATTTTGAGGTTATGATTGCACTTTTAGTTGACACAGATAATTAAACTTCAGCTGAAGCGATAATTTGATTACCTAGGTATAATAAATAACAATATATATTATTTCAGCAAGATATTATCTTTTATAAGTGTACATATACTATGTTTAAATATAATTTTTTACAATTTTGACAATATTGCCTGTCATTTTCTCTCATTGTATCTTAAGGATTTTTATAATATGAGTATAACTTACAACAGAATCTATACATGAAATTAAAAATTTAATTTTCAATGATCTGGTGCCACTAAGTTTCAAAACTGACAAAACTGTTTAAACTGTAATTATATTTTTGTTTGGTCGGGGAACTATCCAAAAAATTTTAATTAGCAAGGTTGGGTAGTTGTCAAAGAAATGGCGCACTTGTCCAGTATTGTGTCCAGCATTGTGTAGTCTGTTTGATATCTCTTCAGCTATCTGACGTCACATCTCGAAACGACTCTGACGTCACCAGTGAAACAGACCAATTGCATGAAAGTAAAAAAGTAGTGATGCCGCGAGTTTTCTCGTCCATGCAAAAAGTCGATACGAGAATTTACGCGTCTATCTCGTCTCGCGGCATCACTATAAAAGAGGTAGCCAATGATATAAGGTATACACATATGTTATAAAAATGAGCAAAAATTAACAAATTTCGAAAAAACTACAAAATACCAACTTACAATTCTCTCTTGATAAAAACTCTTTTTTACTTGCTTCAACAAATTTTGACTTAAGACCATGATCAACTCAGAGCAAGAAAGTTTATTTTTAATTGACTTTTTCGCAGAAGAAGGATGGTTTTATATCGTAAACAAAAAAAGCCTTTTAGTGACAGATGAATCAGAAGTACAAATAGGGAAAAAAATTCAATTCATTTACCCAGAAAGTGATACAAAGGCTAAAGTTCGAAGTGGAAAAATTATTTTAGAATCAAGTAATTATTATTTACATTTTTAATTTTTAAATTATAATTTAAACTAATTTTTATTATCTGTCAGATACAAAGCCAATTATTTTGATAAGTTAAGGATAATTACAGTGACGATTAACGAAGTGACAGATAATTGAGGTTTCAAAGTAATAATAATGCAATTTTTAAAATTATTTTAATTTAATAATTCCCAAAAAACTTACTGAATTATTCATGAATGTCAGTTATTAACCCTAGAAGGAGTACGTTAATTTACTCACTCTTTAAGGAGTAACTGGGGTGTCCCTACACCCCACGCTTTAAACTTGTTTTATAAATTTCTATTTGACGTAAAAAATTTATTTATAATGAATTGATTGGTTTTTTAGTAAGGAATACAATAATATTATTCATATTTTGATAAATTAAAAAAATTTTGAAAAAAAAACCATAAAAACCCAAAAAACACCAAAAAATTGCAAAATTGACTTTTTTCACAAAAAACGTTGTAGTTTCTTAAAAATTTGACTAATTTAAAAACTATTTTATGTTTTTAAAGTTAAATAGATACACTTTTAGGGGAAAAATTAGTTTTTGTATTACTTCCAAAAAACACAATTATTTGAACATCTGAAGTGAAAGAAATTAAAGACAATTGAACAATTTCATAAAAATGGACTTAAACAATTAATATTTACTAAAAATGGTGTTATAAATTTAAAATTTTACAAACTTAATATATCTGAATACATTAACATTAAAATTAATAACTTATGAAATGATTCTGTAAATTAATATTTAATCAAAGTTTTAATTATCAATTCTTAATACCTCTAATATATGTTAAAATATTATTAACAATATAGAATTTATAATTTAAATTTGACTGTCATATACTACATTTTTCTATATTAGAATTTAATTTCTGACTGTAGAGAGAGCACAGAATATTTTAATAAATCTTAACTCAAATTTCATAAGCTGTTACAAATACAAAATGTCTATTTTTCATAAAAATAGAATTTTTGTATAAAAATGTTTCTTTTTTATAAAATACAACTTTTTCATGCATAACCTATCAATTTATACTTTATCAGATGATTTTAACTGATTAAAAACGATTTTTTAGAAAAATTTCAATTTACTTATCTTGACAATTTTTCTATCGTTAGGGAGTAACTGGGGTGTCCAGACACCCCAGATGTATTTTAACAGGAGATAGAGCTTTTCCTAGAGCAAAACTTTTGGCGGCACATACAGGTGTCAAAAGATAGAGGTTCAAACTAAATTATCAACGGGTTTTGAGCATAAAAAAATTATTGGTTAAGTCATGGGAATATGTACTTTGAATTTTGTTTGGGGTGTCCAGACACCCCAGTTACTCCTTCTAGGGTTAATAATGAATTTAAAAACATTAGGTAAATAAATAGTCTTTTAACTAAAATATACTTCCGTAGGATTTGAAAAAGCTTTGCAAAAAGAAAAGAAGAAATAGAGAAATTGTACGTAAAAAAATCACAAGAGAAGATATAATAGAAAAGGAAAAGTCAGAAGATGAGGCAAAAAGGTTAAGGTTTATTAAGAAAGTGAACGAAGCTAATGTTGCTATGGCCATGGAATTAAATAATGATTTAAATAAAAAAAAAAGCATGAAAAAAATTTGAAGGAAATTGTTAACAAAGCTTTAAATATAACAAACGAAACACATGAAGTACTTGTAAAACTTTCAAACATAAAAAAATGAGTAAAATTACTTATAACTCTGAGAAAATAAATTAACTTAATGTAAAATTGTGTTATCTAAGTTTATTACTCTATACAAAAAGTAAGCAAACAAGTGTTTTAAAAATTATAAAATATCCATAAAATGTAAAAAAATTATAAATACGAATAAATCTAAATGTTATAAATTATTTGCATATTTTTATATATTTCATTGAAAAACTACTTTTTAAATTCAATTTTATTTTGAGAATTTAAAATAATACAAGTAATTTTAGAAATTTATTTTATAAGGTATTTTTTACTTTCATATACTAGTAAAATCAAAATATGACCTTTTTACATTTTTTAGTAACAAAAGTAAATGTATTTAAACATTAATAGTTCTTTGAAAAAATTGTAATTAAGAAGCAATTAAATTTAAACATTATTTTAAATTACAAATTTTTAAATACTATATTCTATAATATAGTATTAGAAAATTTAAATCTTATTGAGGGAACAAATTATGAATTCGTTATAATATGAAAATTTCATAATAAAATATATAATTGATTATTCGAAATTGAAAATAAAATATTCATAAAAAATCTCAAGAGTATAAAGTCTAACTTGAAGTATCAACGAAAAATATAAAGGTCTGTCCAGAATAGAAATTATTTCTGTTGACAGAAGCATAGACGTAACGTTTGCGACTATGTCGGTTGCGCGCGCAACATACCATCTGTCAATGGTTCACGTTTCGGCGTTTCAGGTTTTCAATCATTAAAGGTTATGAACGTGTTTCTATTTACTTTGAATTTTTCAATATGATTTTTATAAACTTTTTAAATACAAAACAAATTGTTTACTAGGTAAGTAATAATAACAAATTAAATTTTATTGTTGATTAATTTTTAAAAATATAAATGTTTTAAGGTTTTTTTTAGAAAGCAGATAGTCTATTAATTAGACGAAAATTTTCAAAATCTATATAATTGAAAATGATAAGAGATTTATATAATTAAAATAATTCTTTATAAAAAAAATATAATAATACACCTACTACATAATTTGTCAAAATTTCAGGAGGCAATGATAATTATAGAATAGAAATTCAAGAATAGCACAGACTTTGTGAACTATACCATGATCCATGATCGACTACTAAAATATAACTAATAACATAATGTCATAAATTCCACAAGTTCTTTGAAATTCAAAAAATATGCAGGTAAATAAAAAAAAGGAAAATGAAAGTTAAACATCAATTTTTATGTATCCAAACAAATTACAATTAAAAATTATAACGAAATATCAAAAGTCAGAAGGAGATTTTGGTTTGTCAATCAATCATTAAAAGATATAGAAATATCTAGAAAAAAATATCTACATTTATCATACATAGAAAAAGAAAGACAGTATTTATAATTTATGGACGATTACAATTTTGAAAAAACAACAAGCAGCTTTTCGTTTTAGTATATAAATAATAAATCTACTGAAAAGGGAAAACCATAAAAAATCTATTTTAAGTTTGGTAAAATAAAATGTAACCATACTGTAAAAATATTTTTATTGTAATATTTAAATATTTATTATGAAGATTAAAATAATGAAGAACACTTGTATAAACATCTCAACTATATCCTGGATGCAATTATTTCATCGATTTTTGTCTTCAAACTAAAATAACAGTTTTGTTTGTTGTTTTCAGGAACTTTGTTCCATGCATCTCTTAGCACTAACAAATATTCGTTTCTTAAATTCGACATTTCATTAGTATTCTCCACGTTATCTAAAATATAAATACAAATTCATTTATTTCAATTTATTAAAAAAATGCAATTAATGAAACTACTTTATAATATCAATAATGATAATTAAATCGAAAATTTTTTATTAATCTAAATTATTTTTATTAAAAAAATGTATTTCAAGATGTCTACTAACGTAAAATTCAGAAAATAGCCGGAAATTTTATTTGACCGAGAATAAGTTTTATTATTTTAATTTGTTTTTAAAAAATCGCTTTTTATTTCAATTTTTATAGATATTTATACTGTTCTCTAAATTTGAATTAGTTAACAATAATTAATTTGGTAGTCAAAAATAAGTCACTGATTCAAATATACATATATAAAAAAAATTATCGAATTAATAGACATTTTGTAAAATTCAACTTAAAATAATTTAATTTGTTAAAGAATTTCATTAGTTAATTTAGAAAAAGATGCACACTTAAAATGTTTTAATAAAATTGAATTTTTTCGAAGTTTTTTTAGAAATTCTAAAAAATTGGATTTCTGAAATTGTTTTATTTTATTGTTTCAAGATAATTAAATTTTTATAAACAAATAATTAAACATTATTGAAATAATTGGAATTTCTTTACATTTTATTAAGAATAATTGAATTCTTTTAAAGAATTTTATTAAAATTTTTCGAAAATAATAAAGTCCCCCTTAAAGTTTTAAATCAATTTTTTTATTCTAAAAATTATATTATTATTCAATAATTATAATTATTGAACTTCTCTAAAATTTTTATAATTTTAAATTTCTGAATGTTTAAATAAATTATATTAGGGGAGACTGGGGCGAAAAGTTAAATTTTGCATAAATGATTTTTTTGGCAATATAAGCCGCTTAGATGCAAATATTTATATATCAATATTGTAGGGCAACTTGTCCTCTACAACTTTCAATAAAAAAGTTCCTGATATTTTCGCAAAAAATACATGTTTTGTCCTTTTTTGAAAATTTTGTTTTTTTTAACTTTTCGCCCCACCCTGGGGCGAAAAGTTAAATGGCTGGGGCGAAAAGTTAAATTCTATTTTTAGCCTACTAAAACTATTTTCTGATAGGTGATAAGTAATAGATAAGTTAAAGTATACATATACAAGTAATTTAGTAAATAAAAGATCTTTATTTATTTGACAAAAGCTTAAGAATAGTTGCAAAGTTAAAAAATTGAAATTTCGAAAAAAAAAAAAATTTTTTGGTTTATTTCACGTGAACGGTCTTATTTTTTGACAGAGTACTTGCCCAATGTCAAATAAATAATGTTTAAACAAATAAACCCAAAAAAACGAAAAATAAAAAAAAAATTTTAATAACATGTAAAAATACATTTAACTTTTCGCCCCACCCATTATTTAACTTTTCGCCCCAGGGTGCGTTCTTGACTTTAACAACAAATATAAAAAATCTGACTAAAGATATTTAGCAAATTCCTTTTGGTATCTCTTCAGGGGACCCAAATAATGAAGTAAAAAAATCGCGGTGAGAATAAATGCAAAAAATATACTTAAAAGTTGATATTTTCTTTTTCGAAAAAATTTTCAAAAGTAGGTTGAAAAAAAACTTTCAATATCGACACCACAAAAATAAACAGAATTGCACACAACTCCGGACATTTATTTAGGGTGATAACACCCTTCTATAGTTAAAATTGCAATGCTCTAACTATTTTCGTTCGAAAGATAATGAATTTTAACGGTTTTGGCAGTTTAACTTTTCGCCCCAGTCTCCCCTAACTCATTTCTTAAGTAAATTAAATTTTTATTACCTTTTCAGTACATAATTAATTACAACTGCTTAATATTTTTAAAAATTTTAATAAAATTCTTCGCAAGAATTCAAACCCAATTATTGTCATAAATAATAACATTCTTTAAAAGGATTCAATTTACTTTTATTCATAGTAAAATTCTTTGCAAAAGTTCAATTATTATCAATACAATTTTAATAAAATTAAATAATCAGATTTTTAATTATAATTATTTATGAACAGACAATATTTTATTATAAAAAATTGAAAAAATTCTTTGTTTAATTCAATTATTTTCCAAATTTTCAATTAAAATTATTAAAGAAAAAAATATTATTTCCAAAAAATTTAAAGAAATCCGTCTAAAGAATTTAATTATTCATAAAAACTGTAATAAAAATTTTTGACGCCATTTGTAGATTTATTTATGTTTGAGATCAAATAAAATTAAATTTGATGAGAGAAAACCGGGATGAAATAGAACAAAGACAGGAAAATAACCGGGAATTTTGTTGATTGAAAATAGTAGACACCCTGATTTTTTAAATATAAAATTAAGTAATTAATGGATATACCCTCTTCATCTGAAGGCTCGTTTTCTTCTTTTCCACCTACTGCTTCTTCTTCCTCCTCCCTTTCTTCTTCCTCCTCACTATCATCTTCCTCCTCCCTCTCTTCTCTTTCGTCTTCATTTTCTTCTTCATCATGTATCATCTCAATATTTTTAGGCAACGAGAAATTCGAGATAGTTCTATATAAAAGAATAATTTATTTCAATATGTTTTACTGCGTGCTAATATAACAATTGAAGTTAAATAGAAAACTGGGAAATTGCCTCCCAAGAAATATCGTGTTATGTGGACCCGGTAAGAAGCGAGGAATTGAAAAGAATTCAGAAGTTCATTTCTTTTGAAAGGGCGAATTACAAAATAATCCAATTCCTCGGTGGAGCAAGGAAAAGTAGCAAAGTCTATTATTCTTAATTGACTTCACCAAAATATGAAACGCGCATTCAAAAGAGTGAGAGAGTATACAACAAATCATTAGAAATTTCTATTCCACTGAATTGCTTTACTATCACTCAATATTTCACTTGAAAAAAGGTTAGGTTTTGAAAACTTGACGTTAAACATTGAACACTTGAAAATTTCTTTCATTTATTTCAATAAGAGAATTTTTTATTTTATCGTAAGCACTGTGCGTTTTTAACCATATTTTCACTAGTTTTAATATTTAATTTTAATAGTTTAGCTGTTTAGCCCTGAAATTACAATGAAATTCACACGACGCGAAAAATAGCTGTCACTGCATTTTATTTTAAGACAATATAACTAGAGGAGCTCCTACAAATAATTGGAAAGATTATGCTTTTTCAAATTGTTTGTCAAAAGTTCTATTCCTCTTAATGCGTTTCTAAAATTCGAAGCAGTCAATTGAAAAGAATAAACAATTTCTATTCGTTTGAATTGACTACGTAAAATCGCTTAAAGTCGATTGAAAAGAATAGCTATTTCTAATTTTTTTCAATTCGCTTTTACAAGATTTACTTTGTCGATTCAAAAGGATAGGATTCTGTATTTTTTTTGGAACGTTGAGAAGCAGAAAAATTTTCGCATTCAAAAAAATAGAAACTCTTAATTCTTTTTTATCATCTCATTGACACGAGCAATAGAGAAGAATTAATTTTTCTGATATTTTGATGTTCACAGAGGAATTGGGTTTTTTTGGAAATTCGCCTATTCAGAAAGATTAAAAAATCCTCGTTTAACAGAATATTTCTGGAAATTTAATCTTTTTCTATTCCTCGCTTCTTACCGGGGAAATATGTAATTTACAATCTTACTCTGCGTGTTCAACCGTTGGCAACAAAAATTGTAGAGCATCGTAGAACACCCACTTTTCTTCTCTGCGAGATGCAGATCCAGATGGAACGTGACTTCGAAGTTTGTAAGTTTCTTCCGAAAATCTGTTTCTCAAAATTTTCCATCGATTTTTTAATACATCCACTATAAAAAAACATATTAATTCTTGCAAGATTTTCACAAGTCAGATAAAATTCAGGAAAAGTAGAATCAGTGTGGAAAATCAGAAAAAAGTTAGCAAATTCTAAACTTTAATTTAAAAAAAATTTAACTTTAAAATTCAGAAAATTTCAATTTTGAATGAATTTAATTAGAAATTTTAAAGAATTATGTTTCTCGAAAAATGTTAGAAATTCAAATTCTTTTGAAATTACTTTAATTTTTTAATATAAAAATTATTTATTAAAAAGTTATTGATTTACGAAGGTGTTTTAGTCAGAAACTAAAAAGCATAATTGAATTTTAAAAATATGTTTAAATCAAAATCTTGGAAAATATAAATTTTTTATACTATTTTTAATTAACAATTATGTATAACTAATTTTTTGGAAAATTTTTAATTCCAATTCTGTTGAAATTAGTTGATGTTTTTATTCCCTAATATATAATTGATTGAAGAATTTCCGAATAATCGAAATTTCGTAAAATTTAATTGAAATAAATTTCGAAATAAGTGCTCAACTCGTTTTTTTGAAATTCTACAGGAGTCACAAAAAAATGGTTTATTTCAAACAGCTTTATTTAAAAGAGTCCAGTTTTTTTCTTAGTAATTAGATGCTATTTTATATTAGAAAATGATAAAAGAATTGTCCTTAATAACAGTGAATTAGGTAAAATTGATATTTTAGTTGTCAGAGATGAGCCGTTTTCGAAATTCATGAAAGAAAATTGACTCGTTTTAATCATTAAAATAGATTAGTAAAGTGTTTTACTATAGAAAAACAATTTTTGAAATTATCTATTTAATTTTAAAATTTAATAAATTTTTTAAACTGAAAAATTAATTCAACATTAGGTTAGAAAACAAACATTCTTATTGGATATAAATCAAATAAAAAAATACTTTAATACCTTATTCTCCACTGAAAGTACCTCGGGTGAAATTTTTTTTAAGAAAACGCCAATAAAAATGTAATAAATGCAAAAAAATTAAAATTGGAAAAAAATTCGAGCTAAACCCTTTTCGAAAATCACAATTCAATTGTAAACAAATGGATTTTAAAATTTTCAAAAAACTTTGTCAAAAATCATTAAAAATAATTGATTTAAAGAAAAATTTTATTTAAAAATTTTAGAAAATTTTTCAAACTTAAAATCGATAAATCAAGTTCCTCATATTTATAAATATATATATATATATATATATATATATATATATATATATATATATATATATATATATATATATATATATATATATATATATATATATACCTTTTCGAAAGCAGTTCGTTTTCATCATAAATTCCGTCCCGATTTTCATCCAAGCTTCTTCAATTTTTAACACATTACTGTGCAGTTTTTCAGATTTGTCATATATATATGGATACTTCTCTACGAGTTTAATTAAAATATTATTATAGGTTAAAGCATTTTCATTGTGAGTTTCATAGTTAGAAGACATCATGAATCGTTTCTATTTTCTCTCTAAAAATTGTTTGAATTTATAATTATAGTAAAATAATAAAATTTTATTAATTTAGACTAATTTATAATTTGTATATTTCAAAACTTACCGAATATGTCAAATTTAGTTTAGATATGAAGTAAACGTAAACTGAAGTAACTTAGTTCATATAAATGAATATTAAAAACAAAAGAAATACTAGTACAGGGTGGCCACCAAAACTCGTGAATAAAATTCACGTCTATTTCCCGGTTTTTTCAAGGTTTCTAGGAAATTTTCAAGGTTTTTTTGTTGGTTCAAATTTTACTAATTATAATAAAATTCGTTGCAAGAATTCAATTATTTTCATAAATAATAAAATTCTTCACATGGTTTCAATTATTTTCAATACAATTTTAAATAAATTTCTGGAAAAATAAAATTATCTTCAAAAATTATTTGCAAGAATTAAATTAGGTACATTTCACAAATAATGAAATTCTTCGCTGAAATTCAAAAAAAAAAAAAAAAAAAAATTTCAAAATTTACATTTTTAATACAATTTTTCAAAAGAATATAATTATTTAAATAAAATTTAATAAAATTCGTTGCATAAATTCAATTATTTTTACAAGTAATAAAATTTTCCACATGAATTCAATTATTTAAAAAAAAATTGATAAAATTCGTTGTAAGAATTCCATTATTTTCATAAATTATAAAATTTTTCTGAGGATTTCAATTATTTATAATACAATTTAAAGTAAATTCCTAAAAAAATGGAATTATTTTCTTAAATTGTTTGCATAAATTTAATTACATTTCACGATTATAATGAAATCCTTCGTTGAAATTAAAATATTCTCACAATCTACTTTTTTAATAAAAGTTCTCAAAAGAATTCAATTATTTAAAAAAATGTAATAAAATTCGATGCAGGAATTCAATTATTTTCATAAATAATAATATAAAATTCTTTACATTATTTCAATTATTAAAAAAAAATTTGAAAAAATTCATTGCAAGAATTCAATTACTTTCATAAATTAATAAAATTCTTCACAGGATTTCAATTATTTTTAATACAATTTTAAGTAAATTCTTCGAAAAATGTCACTATTTTCAAAAATTTTGTTAAAATTCTTCGAAAGAATTAAATGATGTATTTTTAAAAATTCATGCTATAATGCTTTTAATATTCAATTATTATCTAAAATTTTAACTAATATTTATTTTAAAATCAAGTTTAATTGGAAAATTCTACAAGAATTCAATTATTTAAATACAAAAATAAATAATTTATTGAATAAATGAATGTTTTTCGAAACAAAATTAACATAAAGAATTTTATCAACTAATTTGATTTTTGTCGAGAAATTTTAATAAAATTTTCAAGAATAATAAAATTTTTCGAGAAATTCAATTGAAATTATATTAAAAATAATTGAAATTCTATGATGAATTTTATTATTCATGAAAATAATTGAATTTTTGTAAAAAATGTTATTATTTATGAAAATAATTGAATTATTGCGAAGTTTGCTTAGAATTTTATAAAAAAATTTTTGTTTTAAATAATTGAATTCTTTTGAAAAATTTTATTAAAACTGTAGATATTGAAAATCATTGAAGAATTTTATTATTTTAAAGATAATTGAATTTTATTTAATTTTCGAACATAATTGAATTTCTGCGAAGAATTTTATTACTTTTGAAAATAATTGAATTTCTACAATCATTTGTAACTTCTCCAAAATTCAATTTTTTCCAGTACTTTTCCTGACCTGTGGCAACCCTGAAAAATTTTAATTTTTTCAAAAAATAAAATTTTGAAAATGGTCAAAAAATTTTTTTTTTCAGTTTTAATAATATATAATGCTAAAATTCAAGGTTTTTAAAAAAATTCACGTCCAATTCACGGTTTTTTCAAGGTTTGACAAAATTCACGTCCATTTCAAGGTTTTCAAGGTTTCAAGGTCCGGTGGCCACCCTGTAGTATACGTACAGTGCCGGTCAATAACTTTTGCCCACCCTACAGCGATTAAACACTTTACAAAAATTTTTGTATTTGATTCGGATAATTGATAGCTTCTTTCTCCTTTAATTATATACCATAAACTTTGGAAGTACATAGGGGTTTTTTGATTGTATGTAAACTTTACTTTTTAGAAACAATTTACTTTTCATTTTTTGTCAAAAAATTGATTATTTTACTAAAAAGGGCACCATTTTTACAAAAATTGATATAAAAAAACTCCTTTGTACTTCTCAAGTTTATATTATATAGATTATAAAATTTCTTTGTTTTCTGTTCCAGGACTTAAACTTTTCAAGAAACCTTATTTCCGGCCATAGAAAAAAATAGTCGATTTTTACTATATAATTTATCAACGCCATTTTATTATTAAATTTTAAATACAAATTTTGTTTCTACACATCAATATTCAATATTCTACTTTCCATTTTCTAAAAACAAATTAACAAAGATATAGTTCTCTTTTTCTGACTCTACAGTAGTGTTACCCCTTAAAGAACTACAATTTTGAGGCTCCGGATCTTAAGAGAGCACTTTTACCATTCAAAATCAATGCTAAAAGTGCACTTTTAAGATCCGGAGCCTCAATTAATGAAGAAATATTTAGAATCAATCAATAAAAATCTTAACTGGAAAAAAATTATAACTAGTCTAGCGCAATCGACCAGCGGGAGATGTAAAATAATTTGTCAGTTGTTCTCGCACATCTATAGCTTCTTCGAAACAACTTTCCTCAACATTCAGATCCTCATCCTCATCGATATTTCCATATTGCGAAGATGGCGGACAGTATTGTCTATTTTTATCAATTAATGGCAACTCTTCATTTATAATGAAATTGTGCAAACACACGAGAGCTTGTACAATTGCAATGGATGTTTCTACTTTAAAATCCAAGCGCCTTTGCAATATTTGCCACTTCTCCGATAAAATGCCGAACGCATCTTCAATGCAATTTCTAGCTCTCGAAACTCTGTAAACAACGTATAATAGATTAGTTATTTAAAATTTTTTTCAATTCTTATTTTCTCATACATAATCGTTAGAAAGTCAATTATTGTCAGGGTAAAATGAATTAAATTGTTTGATTAATTATCTGTCTTACTGAAATTCAAAATTTTACCATAACCAGGGTGGCCGCAAGTCAGAAAAATTTAAATCAGGGAAAAGGCAGGGAACTTTGATCGAGAAAAACTACAAATTAAAAAACTTTGATATATATAATATAAATGTCAATTCATTTTTTTATTCAGACGTTTTTGTAATATATAGCGTGCGGAATGCGATATTCCATTTCTTATTACTTTGTGAATTAAAAAATTTTCTATTTTCAAGAAGAAACATCTATTTTTAAATTATTACAAATTTAAAATTTAAGGAATTCACTTATTAAGTACATATTGTTAAATATTCTTGTTTACTATTATTTAAAAATTTTAATTAATAGAATTTTAAGCAAGAATTTCTTTATTCTCTTAAATAATAAAATTTTCTAGAGCAATTCAATTATTTTCAATACAATTTTAATCAAATTTCTCGAAAGAACACAATTATTTTTTTTAAATATTATAATTAAATTCGATTATTTTCAAGAATTTTAACATAAATTCAATTAATTTCAACAATTTTAATGAAATTTTTTAATGAAATTCTTTAAAAAAATTAAATTCTTTTCAAAAATTCAAATAAAATTCTTGAAAACAATTCAATTATATTTTTGAATTATTGTAAAATCCTCCAAAAGCATTTAATTATTTTTATAAAAAAGAAAATTCTTCATAAGAATTTAAATATTTTTAATTTTTATAAATAATAAAATGTTTCGGAAGAATTAAATTATTTTTAATTACAATTTTAATAAAAATTTTCGAAAGAATACAATTATTTTTAAAAATATTATTTAAATTCAATTATTTTCAACAAATTCTGATATAAAATTCTTCGAAACAATTCAATTATTTCTATAAATTGTAATGTTGTTGGCAAGAATGCAATTACTCTTGTAAATAATAAAATTCTTCGGAGAAATTCAATTATTTTCAATACAATTTTAATAAAATTTCTAGGGAAAAATTCAATTTTAATAAAATTTCTCTACACTGTAAAAAGGGGGGTCTATAAAAGTCGCACCCATTGGGGAGTTAATGCCAGGGGAGTTAAATAAAGAGATTTAAAATTTAACACCCAAATGCTAACTCCCCATGGAAAAAATAACTCGTGCGGGTGTTGAATGAAGGGAATTAGAAATTATCTCTCTTTTGGAGTTGATTTTTAACTCGAAAAATTTCACTCCCAACTCCCGAGTCCGTTAACTCCCTAAATTTTTTACAGTGTAATAAAATTGATTAAAAGAATTTAATTTTCTGTGAATAATTTTAATATAATTTAATAGGAGAATCGTTCATTAAAATTAAAAATAAAATAAAAACGTGAATAAAAAATAATAGGTACTTAATAAAAACTTGAAAAAAATTCTTCCATAAAATTAAATTATTTTCAGAATTTCAAGTAAAACTTATTAAAAAAAAATTCATTATTTTTGAGAATGTTGAAATAAATTCTTCAAAACAATTCAATTTTTTAAAAATAATTTTAATATAAATCTTGCCAAGAATTGAATTATTTTCAATACAATTTTAATTACATTTTTTTGAAAGAATTCAATTATGGAAAGAACTGTTAATAAAATTCTTGTAATGAATTCAATTATTTTCAAATTTTTTTATAAATACTTTACAAGAATTCAATTATATTCAGTGCATTATTTTAAAAATTTTTAACTTTTAAAAAGAAACATTATTTAAAAAGTTCAAAAACAAAAAAGCAAACAACATTTAAATAAAAACTACGAACAGATTACCGGAATGCAACGAAGATTCAAAAATTTGTTAGAAAGGGAAAATAAAAAATTAATCAGGGAAAAGTCAGGGAATTTTGAAAATAAAATTTTGCGGATACCCTGCGTAACTCAATATAATATAGTTAATTACCTATAATTGAAAATTTTTTGTCTTTCCCCGGTCAAATCATTTTTTGAGAAAGGTTTCATTAAGTACTTCTTTATTGGAAATATTGCATCCCCAATGAAGAAATACGGAAGTGTTACTTTCGATTGTGGCAATTCTGAATTTTCCGGAATATTAGAATTATTTCTTTCCAATGCGTGGTAGAGATCTGTATTTTTCCAGGTAGATACATCACTTACGGACCCGTAATCTCCAATGTCTACCCATGTAAACCTATAATAGGCGTCACAAATCGCTAACAATTTGAAACTATGAAATTTTTTATAGTTATAATACTGGCTTCCAGAGTTTGGAGGAGCTGAAATCCTGATTTCTTTGCCATCCAATGCTCCAAGGCAATTAGGAAAATCCCATCTCACACGAAAGCCTTCAGAAATGATTTTCCATTCCGCAGTGGTTTTCCACCTCAAATACACTGGAGAAAGATGCTTCCAAATCAAAGGACATACTTCGGCGACAATTGAGTACATGGTGCTCTTCCCAACTCGAAAAAAGTTAGAAGTTGTCCTCTGACTGTCCCCATTCGCTAAGTAACTATAATTAAAGTATATAAAAACAGAAATGATAAACGTTTACACAGTAAAACGTGAGGTGTTAAAATAACACCAGAATGGGTTAAAATAATCTGCAACGTTTTAATCCCTCTAGGATTAAATTAACACCAGACAGGATTAAAATAATCTATTTTGGAGTTATTTTCAACTATGAATGAAATTTTACTTTAAATAAAACACCAAAGTCAACGATTTATATAAACATTCAACGAATTTAGCTTCTCCAGGAAGAATAGTAAGTTAGTAAGTTAGTTACTAACTTACTAACTAACTTAGTAACATAGTTACTAAATTCAATTGTGTTCAAAAATTTTTAAAAATTCCTGTAAAAATTTCAATTCTCTTCATAAATAATAAAATTCTTCTCAGATATTAAATTATTTTGCAAAATTTTAATCAAATTCTTGTCAAAATTTCAATTATTTTCAAAAATTTGAATAAAATTCTTGACAAAATTCCAATTATTTTTAAAAATTTTCCTTAATTCAATGATGCTCAAATATCTACTATTTTAATCAAATTTTCCAAAACAAAGCAATTATTAAAAAAATAAATTTTTTAATTTAATATTCAATTATTTTCATAAATAATAAAATTTTTTTAGGAATTCAATTATTTTCAAAATATAGTAAAGTTCTTCGCAAAAATTTAATTATGTTCAAAATTTTTTTTAAATTCTTAACATTTCAATTATCTTTATTAATAATAAAATTCTTCTCCAAAATTCAATTATTTCCAAAATTCTTGGCAAAATTTCAATTATTTTTAAAAACTTTCCTCAATTCTATGATTTTCAATATCAATTATTTCAATAGAATTTTCCAAAAGAATGCAATTATTTAAAAAGGAATTGAGAAAATTTTATGCAAACATTTAATTTATTATTTTCATAAATAATAAAAATTTTACAGGAATTCAATTATTCACAAAGTTTTTATAAATTTCTTCTCACTAATTCAATTATTTTCATAAATAATAAAATTTTTCACAGAGTTTCAATTATTTTCATAAATAATAAAACTCATTGTAGAATTTCAATTATTTTTAACCCTCGGAGAACACACCTCTTTTTTAGACTATTTTTCAAAGCTCAAACAAATTTAACCCTCGCACAGGCTCGAGTTCGATTTTTGAAATGCGCGCACAAGGTGGGTCCGAGGGACCCGGATGTTTCAATGCAATAAAAAATAAAATTTAATAGCAAAGTGCTTCATATTTTCCATATTTAATACAATTTTAATGATATAATTGTATAACAAATTTTAAATATTAAAAAGTAATCAAGATATAACTAAAATTTGCTTAATAAATTTAATGAGTCATTTTGAATAAATCGAACTACATACTTATTAAGCAAGATTTTTTTAATGTGTATTTTTTGTTCTATTAAATTTACCGATGTATTAATCATATGTTATCGCTTATTATGGCAGTTGTTGATAAAAATACCATAAATAAATCCAATATTGCATAAAAATTGCAAATTTTTAAATTTTTTTTCATAGCCCGGGTCCCTCGGACCCGGCTTGAGCCCTTTCGTATGTTCGACTTAAAAGGTAATTTTTCCAGAATATTTTATAAATAAAGAATTGTTTATATTGATGAAGAATGTGTGTTTTTACGTCCCCAAGCCTAATGTGAAGTTGATTTTCCAATAATATTTTTTTAACTGGAAGTAGATCAAAAAAACTTTCCTCCGGGTCCGAGGGACCCGGCTCGAGCCCGTGAGGGTTAAACTGCTCATCTAATCAAGCTAAAGAATTTTTTTAATTATAGTTTAAACTCTGTAGAATAAGTCTGTATACTTGAAAGTCCTTATTAAAAATATTAAAAAAAGATAAAAAGCTTTTCGTAAAAAAGCGTGGAGTCAAAAAGACCCCATGTGTTCTTCGAAGGTTAATGCAATTTTAATCGAATTCCTCGAAAAATGTAATTATTTTAAAAAATTTTATTAAAATTCATCCAAAGAATTTAATGATTTAAAAAATTTGTTGATAACATTTTTTATGAGAATTTAATTTCAAGAAATATGAAATAAATAAATAATTTATTTTTGTATTTAAATAATTATATTCTCATAGAAATTACTAATGAAAATGGTTTTAAAAATGAATTTTAGTTAAAACTTCAGATTATAATTAAATATCACAAGCATTATGACGTGAATTTTTAGAAATAATTAAATTTTGAAAAAGTTTCAAATTGAAATCATTGAAATTCTTAATTTTTCATATTTTTGACAAAAAATTCTGTAGAATTAATTCTTTTTAAAAGTTTGATAGAATTTTTATTGAAATTATTTCAAGTTTTTATTTTTCAATATAATTTAATTGCAGAATTTCCGAATAATTGAAATTTTGTAAAATTGAATTGTAAACGAATGAATTTGAAAATTCTCAAAGAACTTTTTTAAATATTATTAAAAATAGTGGATTTATTGAAGAATTTTAGTAAAAAACACTAGAAAAAAATTTAATTTTAGAGAAGTTAGAAATTATTGCAGAAATTCAATTATTTTCTAGAGTAATAAAATTCTTCTTAAGGATTCAATTATTTTTACTAATAATAAAACTCATCGCAGCGTTTCAATTATTTTTTATACAATTATAATTGAATTCCTTGAAAAAAGTAATTATGTTCATGCAAGTTTTAATAAAATTCGACAAAAGAATTCAATTATTTAAAAATTTGTTAATAAAATTCTTTATGAGAATTGAATTTTGAGAAACATTCAATTATTCAATAAATTATTTACTTTTGCATTTAAATATTAAAATTCTTGTAGAATTTTCTAATAAAAATTGATTTTCATTTCATAAAAATGAATTTTAGTTAAAATTTTAGATTATAATTGAATATTAAATGCCATAAAGCGTGAATTTTTAGAAATAATTGAATTTTGAAATTAATTGTTTTGAAAAAGTTTAATTGAATTTTCTTTTATATTATTTGAAGTTTTTATTTTCTAATATGCATTTAATTAAAGAATTTAAGAATAATTGAAATTTCGTGAAATTGAATATTGTAAACAAATGGATTTGAAAATTGGCAACGAACTTTTTCGAAAATTATTAAAAATAATTGATGTAAAGTAAAATTGTAGTTAAAAATTTTTGAAAATAATAATTGAATTAAAATAATGAAAATAATTTTGAAGAAGTATAATATTCTTATAATATAAAATAATGATTTTATTACTTGGTCATCTTTAATTATTATAAAATATGAAGAAATCGATGACTTCGAGTCGAAGACTCGGAGTTATCGATATCTTCATGTTTTATAGTTATAAAAAATTTAATGAACTAAAATTTCATTTATTGTAAAAAGTAACACCAAAATTAATTATTTTAATCTTTTTTGGTGTTAATTTAAACTGCAACACTTTTTAATACCTCACGATTTACTGTGTTACCGATACATCCAAAGACACATAACAAGCATAAAAAAATAATACAGGGTTGCCACCGGTCAAGGAATTTAAGGAAAAGTCAAGAATTTTTATTAAAAGTGCTGAAAAAAATTAAATTTTTAGAATTCATAAAAAATTCTGAATTTTTGTCTTTTTTGTTTGCTTCATAAACTATGAAACTACCACAAAGTCTATAATACCTTATGGTTTTCCATACCTGTGTCAACCCTGCTATAATAGAAAATAACTCCAAAAAGTTGTTCGACAGGTGGAATATTTTTAAAATGATTATTTTAATAAATAATTTCAGTTCACCTACTTTATTGTTAAAGCTAATCGGAGTTCAGTGGGCAATGGCTTTCTTCGACTTCTTTTCCGCAAATGAGGGCCAATTAACAAGTGCAACTTTTGAAATTGAAGAACAGTCATATGGTTCATTTTGAAGAATTCCTCTTCATCATAGTTTGCATAATAAAGGAATAAGGTCTCATAAGCACCATAAGTAGTCCGCATCTCCTCTCTAAGATGTGGTTTAACGTGCCAGCGACGAAATCGCAAAATCTTTTGTCTGCGTCGATACAAGTACAAAGTTTGCAGCCAGTTAACAACAGTGATGAGGAATATAGGAAAATATTGAAGGAACATGATGAATTATACAAATTGAAAATAATAGTAATTATAATATTCCTAATTGATTTTTACTTTCATCACATCAAGAATAGTAAATAACAACTGTCAAAACTACTAAAAAACAAATGAAGCCTTAAAAACCATTTATTTCGTTTTAAATAATAAAATAATGGGCGAATTATCCGCGCGCCAGCGCGCGGGAATTTTGTATTGGGCTATTTATTGTAGACAATTTCAAGTTATTTTAATTTAAGTAATTTTTAAAGAAATACTTATTATGACACATTTAACTGAAAAACTAATTAGAATTAAATTTTCAAATTATATTATATTTTTAAACTTTAAAGTATAAAAAAAAACTTTAACAAATTTTGGTCCTAATTTAAAATTTGATATCTTCATTACGAAAATTTTAATTATTCTGAAGAATGGAAAAGGTAAAAAAATTATTACATATTCAACTTTCTAAACAAAAAATATAAATAATATTTTTTTAGAAAATTTCCACTATTTTTAAGTGGCTACTTTTCAAAAAAATTTCGAAAAAATCAAATATTCAACAAAAATTTATGCAATTTATTTTTCACAAAAACTCAATTATTTTCACTAATATTATAAAATTTTTCATGAAAATGAAATTTTTAAAAAAAAATTTTTGATTACATTCTAAGCATGAATTTAATTATTTTCATAAATAATAAAACTCATCGAAGAATTTCAATAAATTATATGTATTACTATTTTAAGATAATAATCGAAAAATTCAGTTAGTTTCACAAATAAAGTTTTCCACAAGAATTCAATTATTTAAAGTAATAAAATTTTCATAATATTTACTGTATTTCGAAAAAATTTTAATTATTTAAAACAACGTTAATAAAATTTCTATAAAGAATTCAATTACTTTCAAAAATAATAAAATTTTTCACAAAAATTTAATTACTTTTAAACATTTTAATAAACTTTTCCGTAATAATTTAATTATTTTCAAAAATAATAAAAATCTTCTCTGTAATTCAATTATTCTTGAGAATTATAATAAAATTTCTAGCAACTATTCAATTATTTCCATAAATAATAAAATCAATTACAGGATTTGAATTACTTTTAATATAATTTTACAGGACTTGCTCAAAAAATTTAATTTCTCTTAAAAACTTAATTTCAATTCCTCGAAAAAATCAATTATTTAAAAAAATGTTCTTTTAATATTTTTTGGAAAGATTGAATCATTATTTTCAAAAATTTAATAAAATTGTTCGAAAGAAATTAATTGTTTTAAATAAAATTTAAATTAAATTTTTTTGAAATAATTCATATATTTTTAAAAATTTAATAAAATTTCTTCTAAGAATTCAATTATTTACACAAATCACTTTTCGAAAGAATTCAATTATGTAGATAAGTAAGGAAAATTACTCTTAAAAATTCAATTATTTTGAGGTATTTTAATAAAATTATTTTCAAAATTCAATTATTTTCATAAATTACAATATTCATCACAATAATTCAATTATTTTTAAAAAGTAATAAATTTCTTCTTGGAAATTCCATTATTTTAAGAATTTCCAATAAATCATTCACAAGAATTCAATTATTTTCATAAATAATAAAATGCTTTTTAGGAATTTAATTATTTTCAAAAAATTTAATAAAATTTCCAACAGACATTCAATTATTGCCAAATTTTTAAATAAAATTCTTCATAAAATTTAATTATCTTCAAAAACTAATGGAAAGGGAACTTACGATTATTATAAAGTATATACTAGGTTTAACAAAATTTTCGCTCGAAAAACACATGTATTCAATTTGTTATTAGTGCAAACAACAAAAGTTTCTATTTTCATGTACTGAATTCAATTTTCCAATAATTTAAAGTTCAAAATTTAAATGAACTTACTTATTAACTAATTAAGTGATTAGTTTTTAAAAGAAATATTATCCTTTTGAAATTAAAAAAATGCACTTAGTAACGCAAAATTATGGAAAATAGTATAATTTACAAAATTTTCTTATAAAAATAGTATTACAAAATTCATTTTCTACGTTTGAACTAGTAAAGAATTTGAAGAAATAAAAACAAAAATAATATGAAATTTCTAAAAATTAGTTTGTAATTGAAGAAGACTTTATAATAATAATAAAAATAAATTTATGCGATTCAAATATAAATTATTTGATTATTGTAAAATAAATATTTATTTGCATTAAAAAACTTTTTATCTTAATCAGCTATAGTTTATTGGAAGGAAATAAAATTCAATTTTAGTTTATTTAATTAAATAAAAATTTATTTGGTTCAAGTAAATACTTATTTGATAAGAATGAAGTAATAATTATATATTTTAATCAAATATTTTTTTAAGTGTATAGGTTTGAAAATCTATTTTATTAATTTGAATTAATACACAAACTGAAAACATCATTATAGTAATAATATATAATAAAGAAATACCAAAAACCAAGTTAAATTTATCTTTATCTAAACTATAATAATATGTAATAAGAACTTTTACTTTTCAAAATATTAACATTTTGAAAATATTTCCTTCTTTTTGTTTTCTTCTCAAATGATAAACAAAAATTACACTGAAAGCTTGTAATATGAATAACGTATACATGAAAGACTTGACATAAAAAAGGAACATCGTGCAACTAGCATCAACTTATAAACGATATAGACGCTGAAAGGAAAATTCGCATTTTAATCGTAAATATAATTTTATGAATAGAAATAACTTATGAAAATAAAAAATAATTATTTGTAAATCTGTTGAATAAGATTGAGAAATAAATATTATTAAAATTAAAATTGAACTCTCTTTTTTGCTTTATAGACTACTGTAAAGTAAAAAATGTCTGAAAAATGAAAGAATGTACCCAAACAGTCTGTAAGCTCGCCTAGTAAATTTAATGCTTGTAAAAAAATGTCTTTATAACACAAGAACATGTCAGCTTGTAGCAAGCTTGTGTTTTAAAGTTGAGAAGATAATGTGTTATTTGCAAAGTAATCTTACATCAATTTTCTTGCTACATATTTCCTCCAAGCTTTCAAGTGTAATTGCTAATTCTATTTAATTATCAACTGAAAAGGACCCTATAATTTGAAGAACACTTTGAAAATGTTTTTCTTCTTCCTCTGAACTTAGTTTTTGCCACTGACGACAAAACAAATTAAAAAGAGGATCTCCTTTTACCATAGGTACAGCTATATTTTGTGGACTGTTTTGAGCCATTAATTGTTTTTTTAAAACTTTTTCCTTCATTTTCATTACAGTTGTAAACTGTTTTGAAATATCTGCAATAACATTCGAAGTTTTTATAATTGCCAAATCCACAGGTTCCTTCATCTTTTTACTAGCTTTTTGTTTTTTTATAGCAAAACGATCGAATTTTGGAACTATTTTCCGTCTTTTGTTAAGGTTAATGTCAGCCAGTCGTGTATAAGACATATTATTGACCTGAGAATGATTTCCAGTTGGTACAGCATTTTTTCTTTTTCTATTTTTCGTCTTAGAATTTAATGGCATAGAAAATAGTCTCGAAGAAGATGCTTCTTTGAATTGTTCTTCATTCCTGAGAGTCGAGCTTTCTCTAAAATGATTTAAATGGGTTGAATTATTTGATGCTGAAGAAGAAATCAAATGTTCAATATCTGGAAAGGTAGTCGAGGTGTTCCGAAAGTTTAAATGCGTCGAATTATTTGTCACTGACAACGGTGTCAAATGTTCAATATTTTGAAAGGAAAGACAATGCTTTGTAGATGTCTCTACTGTAGTTGGAGGAATTTCATTCGAATGCGATGTTAAAGAATTTAAAGCCGAGGTTTCCATAGAATTGTTTGTTGGTAAAGATTGCATCCAGTTTTCTATATCACGGAAGGAAAGATCATCATTTGATACAGACTCTTCTGGGATTTCGTCCATTTCGTTATCAGATATTTCTATTATTTCTCCATCATCAACACGTTCGTACTCCAGAAATAAGTTTTCTTCATCTTTAATCTCGACAGAATTATTTACCACATAAGGCAATCCAATGCTCACTGTAAAAAAAGATTATCGTCAATTTAATTTGAAAAATCGTTAATTCAGATGATAATAATGTTAAATATTATTATAATATTATTTAATATTATTAAAAATAATAATGCGTCACGTAATATTACGAATATCCCATGTAATATTATAATAACATCAAAGTAATATTCCTTGTTGCTTGGGTTACGAGTAAGAATTTCTGAAAAGAGACACCTAAAAATTGAAAATTTTTATTTTTTCCCAAAATGTTAATTTTTTTTATAGGATTTTACATAAAAAATCACTATGTAAAAGAATTTTGCAAAAAAAATGTTATTACTCTTTTTCAAAAAAATTATTTTAGAAAAACTTTTTGGCCGATTTCAATGATTTAACTGGCATTATTTTTGTTTTAAATTCAAATTTAGTCACATTTTAGCTTAATTTTGCACAAAAAATCCTATTGTAAGTATATAAAAATAGTTTCGATATCAAAAAATCGAAATCTAAACATATAGGTTTTATTTAGGTTTAGCAGTCAAACGTAGGGTCTAATTGTGACACAATTATTTCGAATTAGATTCCACATTGACTCCAAAAGCTGATGGAAATTTAGGATTTATTTTTAATACATTAATTATTGCAGTACTACAAACGCATAAAGTACTACATATTGACAAACACTGTTCCTGGATAACTGATAATAACTGTCACTGATTGAAATAGTAATATTTTCCTAACGAAATAATTAATGGTAACTAATTATTAGTTTTTTCCATTAAAATTAAATTTCCGGATATTTTCTGATTGGTTGACACCATTTTAAATGTATTAGTAGAAGACGTCGAAGACGGGTCCGACAGCTAGTTGTTAATAACAAGAGTAAAAAAAATTTTTTGCAAAATACTTTTACATATTGACTTTTCATGAAAAAAGCTATAGTAAAAAATAAAAAATTTCAAATTTTAGAAATTCTTACTATTATATATTAGACATTAACAATATTATTTTACTTAATTACTTTTTTCAATAGTTTTAAGGAACATAACAATAATTACTCAGATCGTTGCTGCTTGTTCTTTGAAGTGGAGCAAAGGAAGAATTATTTTCGGAATTAATGATTGCATTTGGAGGAAGAACATTTGCGGAGCGAGTTTCAGTATTCGTGATTACATTTTGAGGAAGAGCAAAACGGAAGTTACTGTCATCATTGCTGCTTGTACTGGGCAGAGGAGTATATCGGGAATTACTTTCAAAATTGTTGACTGCATTTGGAGGAAGAACAATTCTGGGATGTGTTATGCTTATAATTCGAGGAAGAGGTTTACTGAAATTACTGGTATCATTGCTGCTTGTATTTGGAGGAAATCGGGTATTACTTTCAGAATTGATGCTTCCATTTGAAGGAAAAATAGTTCTGGAATGAGTTTCAGTATTGCGAGAAAGAACAGTATTGGGATTTTCATCTGGAGAATTCTGATATTTTGAACTGTAAAATAACATAAATAAAAAATTATAATTTTAAAGGATTCAATCAGGGTGGCCACAAGTTTCAGTTTATCAATTTCACTGACATTTCCCTGACTTTACTGACATGTGGCCACCCTGAATTCAATAAATTTAAAAAAGTATTTTTAAGTGTAAAAAAAGAAACAATTTTAAAGTTTTTAAGTTTTCATAAATTTTGAATAGACAATATATCAATAAAAATTAAGCTTAACTTAAATCAAATATTTTTCCGCTTTTTATAGTTTTAAAATTTTTAATTAAAATTTTTTTGAAATCTTTTCAAATTATAATAATATTAAATTAATATAAATTTTTAATAATTAAATAACAACAAGAATGGCTGCTATAAAGAAGATAGTGCAAAGTTTGCTTACCCTCTTTGTGTGAAATGGCCTATTAAAAAAGACATTTCATTATATAGATGCCATTTTGTATTTTTTTGACCATAATTTCGTATGAAATTGGTTTTTAGTTGACCCCACCGAGTAGCTACATCTGTAAAAGTAATATTAAAATTATCACCAGCTTAATTTGAGTTAGCTGTAAATCAAGAAAAATTAAACCTGACTATTGGCAAAAAAAATACTTTTTTGAAAACCTTTTTCTATAAAAGTATATTTTTTTTGTAACCAATTTTTCATAAAAATATTAAATTAAAATTCATTTTTTGATTAAAAATATTTAAAAAAAATTTTAATGTGTATTACAATAAACGAATTTGCTTACAAAGAAAACCATCCTCCAAAAGTGTTTTAAATTTAAAAGAAAAATATATTTTTTTATGAAAATTTGGAGTCTAATTTTACGATATGAAAATTGGTTCAATATTAATTTTACTCTATAAATCACGAATAAATAGAAACTCTACCTTATAAACTGTCAAAAATACTAGAATTTAAATTGTTTTTTTATTTTGCAAATGAATCTGATTTTATACAATATAAAAGTCGAATGTCACCTTTTATTGGAATTTCGTGGTTGTTGAGATGATTTTGAATCTCCATCCATATTTGGCTGATTTGATTCTTCGAGAATTCTTTTTTTGCTTCTCTGTGATATAAACCAGGATTTCCTTCCACAATTTTAATCAATTGCAGATCGTAGAAATGTTCCTTTGCTTTGGACATTTTGATCTCATAGAATGGTCAAAAGAAGCACCAAGAAGCACACAAAAGAAATATGAAATTTGTCAGTCAACTGTTTCTAAATATAATTTTTTACACACAATTCAAAAATTTGAATGACTTTTGCTTTGACTTTTTGTTTTGAATTTGACTTTTGTTTATATTTTTTAAATTATATATATATATATATATATATATATATATATATATATATATTACTTGTTTATTTTATTAGTTTTTGTATTTTTTATGACTTAAGAAACATGATTATCAATTTAAAAAACATATTGTTATTATTAAATACTGTTCTTTCTTTTGACTTGTCAAGTTTTGACAGATACAAATTATAAACATTCGTAAAATAAAAATTGAGCAAATTACAGAAAACTTGAAAATTGTTAAAACATTTTCATCAAGAAAGAGAAATTATAAAATTTTTCCCTTATTAAAATGAAATTGGAATTTTATATAACAAAAATTATAATTAACAAATCAAAATGATTCAAATTTTTTTCATTCTTTTTGTATACAAAACTAAAAGTTTACCAACTGACAACAAACTTTTTCTAAAATTAATCGACAATAAAATTTTAATTTGTTATTATTACTTACCTAATAAACAATTTGTTTGTATTTAAAAAGATTATAAAAATCACATTGAAAAATTCAAAGTAAATAGAAACACGTTCATAACCTTTAATGATTAAAAACCTGAAACGCCGAAACGTGAACCATTGACAGATGGTATGTTGCGCGCGCAACCGACATAGTCGCAAACGTTACGTCTATGCTTCTGTCAACAGAAATAATTTCTATTCTGGACAGACCTTAATTGCCTCAAATGCGAGGCAATTATGGAGCAATATTTATGTTTAAATAACTCCGTCAAAAAATTTTTTTTTGTAAATGGAACTTGAAGGAAATTTTTAGAAGAATGTTCACAATATATTTGTATAGCTAATAAATTTTTTTTGTACACTTTAGATTTTTAGCGAAGAAGAAACTCAAAAAATCGCGTTTTTTGTTTCATAATTACCCCTGTTGACGGTAGTAATAATATAATTAATATAATAATATAATTAGTATTGTAAACTATAATCTCATTAAAAAGTTAAAGGTTCTAGAGATATGCCCATAAGGTTATACTTCAATTTAGGTATCTAGTAAAAACAGAATATTAGTTTTGAATTATCTATAATAAATTTTTTTCAAAATAACCTTGGTAAAAGTCTATTTTCAATCTTAGTGAAAATTATTAATTAGTGTTTATTGATGGTATAGTCAAATTTTCTAACTGTAAAAACAAATTATTTTAATTTGTATAATTTAGTGTCATTAATTGATGGATTTACAGAACACAGTGATTTTGATGGTGATGCTCATAATCAATTAATGTACTCGAAAAATCAATGTCCACCCGAATGTATAAATTGTAAGTATATAATCTAACTATTAAAATTAATATTTTTATGTATTCAAACCTAAATTAGACAAACAATGAGCTTAAAATTTATTCAAACTATATTTCCACAATTTTCATTTAAAATTATTTATTTTTTTTTTTTTTTTTTTTTATTGTTTATACTCCTGCCCTATTGGCCTTACGCACTTCGACAAGAGTCCCCGAGAAATACTTTTTTGGATTAAGCATAACCATTCTACTTTAGAAATTTTTTCTATATATATTAACCTAATTTTGCGTCTACAGCCGACTTTATTAGGAGTACTCGCATTACGCCTGAACCACCCGTCAATGGGTTTTCTCGCCAGAGAAGAGGGAAACTGTAGAAAACCTCTCCTGAGTACAACCGGTTTATCGACAGTCGAGTTCTAATGGTGTGTACCGGACAATAATCGACGGTGCACATCATTATACCTCGACGTCAAACCTCCCGCTCAGATTGTCTCACGTGCCGGAAAAATACCAAGCCAAGTGGGCGCGAACCAAGGGTACTTATACCCTTGGTCCTTAAACGACCACCAACGCCAGGCATCTATCCGACTGAGCCAATCTGTCGGTTAAAATTATTTATTTTCGCTATTAATGTTTAATTAATTACTGCACTTTCAATGGATTAAACTATTTGAAATGGATTTTTTTTCCAATTTTTAAACATAATACATTTAAATTATCAACTGCTCTTTTATTTGTTTTAAATTACAAAGCTAAAACTAATTAGCTGTAAAATTTTTAAGGTACGTGTGGTACGATCAAGAATCTGCAAAAATCATCAATTATCATCTATAAAGCAGTAATGCATGTTAAAAAAATGTCGGATAATGGTCAGATGAGATCAAGTATCAATAATTCAAATGGCACCTTGGAGATGTTACCGAAACAGCAATTGAAAACAACTCTAGAATTTGATGAATTTGAAGAATTAATAAGTTCAAATCATTTGGCATTAGAGAAGTTTGTAAGTATAATTCTTTAATTTCGATTCTAATATGAGAAAGGCTTGCAGGTTGCCACACCTAAGCTTTTTTGCTAATAGCTAATGCTTCACTCACTATAAATCTCAATTTTTTGCATTTTTTTGGAAAAAATTTATAACTTTTTTGTTTTTAGTTATACAAAAAAGTGTCTAAAGGAAAACTTGTTTGTTTTTGTACAAATTTTAAGGAAAAAATTAGAAAAAAATAATTTTTTGAAAATTGTCAAAAATACAAAATTTTGAAAATTTCAAGATTTTGTATTTTCGTTGTTTTTTGACGAAATGAGCTGCCGAACGAACTCAGGCTTTATTTTTATGGACTAAAAAAGTCCATCAAATTGCAAATCGATCCATAAAAATTTATTTTAGTTATCGTGGAGACAAATTTTTCTACAGACAGACGGACAGACACTTCTCTAAAAACCTTTTTTTTGGAATCAGGGGGTTATGAGACGTGAAGATTTACCAAAATTAGACATTGCTCAAAATCGCACAAATTACTCCAAATTATCATTGCGGATTTGCATTTCGGACCTGCAAACCGTAAAGTGAGTCAACCTGCAATTTTGAACTCTATTTTTAAATTGATGAAAAAATATTAACTCATGATACACTACCGGTCAAAATTGAGAGACCACACATTTTCAGGTGATTAAAAAACATTTTAAAACATAAAATGTATGAAAACTAAAATTTTTGTCCTTTTTTTGTAGGATAATATCTTGAAAAGAACAAGATATTTCAGAAGTGGTTTAACCAATAATTTATTAAGATATTTTTAAAAAATCGTCATTTTCAATGTTTTACAAAAATTTGAATAACCTCTAAAACAATGAACGCTTTTTAATGATCTTAGGCTAAGTTTAAAGGTCATTTGCTACACTATAAGAATTATTTATAGCCATTAACGTGTAATTTTTTTCTTAGAAAATGCAAGCCGTCAAACTTGGACCAAAAAAATTTTAAAAATTTGTAACTTTTTTTTTGTACTAAAAATTATTCTAGAAAATATATAAAATATCATACGGTACCTATAGATTATTTAAGAAAATTTTATAAAAAAATATGTTTGAATTTTAAAAATTATTTTTCTGTTAATGAGATTGTTTCAAATTTTTTAAATTTTTTTGGTCTAAGTTTGACGGCCTGCATTTTCTAAGAAAAAAATTACACGTTAATGCCTATAAGTAATTCTTATAGTGTAGCAAATGACCTTTAAACTTAGCAGGGCTCGAAGTAGGTCCTTAAATCCTGAAAAAGTCCGTAACTTTGCTACAAGTCCGTAAAAGTCCGTTTTTTAAAGAAGGTAGGTAAACTCCGTAATTTCATTCAAAAAGGATGAAAAGTTTATAAATTGTACAGTATAATATTGAGAGTTTTAGAGAAATTACAAATGATTGCGAAAATCCAATTATTTTTAAAAGTAATAAAATTCTTCGCAAAAATTCAATTATGTTCAAAATATTTTTTAAATTTTCGTCAAAATTTTAATTATTTTTAGAAATATTAAAATTTTTCTCCGAAATTCAATTATTTTCAAAAAATCTAAAAAACATTGTCAACATTTTAATTATTTTTATAATCAAATAGCGAAATTTTCGACAAAATTCAGTTATTTTCAAAAATTTTAATGAAATTCATTGAAAAATTTCAATTATTTTCTAAAGTAATAATATTCAATTATTTTCAAAAATTTTAATAAATTCCATTGCAAAATTTCAATTATTTTCAAAAGTTATAAAATTCTTTTTAGGAGAATTCAATTATTTTCAATAGAATTTTAATCGAATTCCTCGAAAAAATTCTTAGAAATTTTATTAAAATTCGTCCAAAGAATTTAATTATTTAAAAATTTGTTGATAAAATTTTTAATAGAAATTGAATTCCAAAAAACATCCAATTATTCAAAAAATTATTTATTTTTGTATGTAAATAATTGAATTCTGGTAGAATTTTTTCATAAACATTGATTTAAAAATAGATTTCAGTTAAAATCTTAGATTATAATAATTGAATTCTGTCGAAGAATTTAATTCAAATATTAAAAATAATTGAATTTTATCGAGACATTTTTTTAAAATTGCCTTAAAAATAACTAAATTTCTACCAAAAAAGTTGTATCAAAAGCTTTTTAAAATGTTTGAATTTCTGCTAAAATTCTGATATTTTTGAATATAATTGAATTCTTGCGAAAAATTTTATTAAGACTTTTGAAAATAATTGAATTTTTGCAAAGATTTTTATTATTTTCCAAAAATTTTTTAATTCTTGCGAAAAATTTTATTAAAATTTCTGAAGCTAACTGAAGATCCGCAAAGAATTTTGTTATTTTTAATTTATGCCAAGAATTTGGCACAAAAATGGCGCTTTTAGATAGCTGACGACAGGGAGTGCGTTATTTTTGCCCATGGGAGAAAACGGCCGGTCTCGTGTCACAAAAATCACCGTAAACAAATGGCTGCCTTTATACCCTTGTTGCTTAATATACTATTATTTATTTTTAATACAATTTTAATCGAATTTCTCGAAAAATGTGATTATTCTTAAAAATTTTATTAAAATTCGTTGAAAGAATTCAATTATTTGAAAACTTATTGATAACGATTTTTTATGGGAATTGAATTTTAAGAAACGTTTAATTATTCAATAAATTATTTATTTGCATTTTATTTGTATTTAAATAATTGAATTCTAGTTTAATTTTCAAATAAAAATTGATTCGGCTTCGATCATTAAAAAGCGTTCATTGTTTTAGAGGTTATTCAAATTTTTGTAAAACATTGAAAATGATGATTTTTAAAAAATATCTAAATAAATTATTGGCCAAACGACTTTTGAAATATCTTGTTCTTTTCAAAATTTTATCATATTTCAAAAAATAAACAGAAAAAAATTTTAGTTTCAATAAATTTTATGTCTTAAAACGTTTTTCATTTGCCTGAAAATGGGTGGCCTTTCAATTTTAACCGGTAGTGTATTTAAAAATTTCTTTTGGATTACTAAAATTGATTAAAAAAGCAACTCAAAAAAAATTTAACTTAAATTATCCATAAAAATATTTCATTTGTAAGTACATGAAAAAGTCACATTTTTCAATTTTTCCACAAGTCAATTTCAGAATTTGTTTAATAATAACATTTTTATTGCTTGTTTTTGCTCCAAAAGATCATAAAACGTAATGACTAATCATTTGACAACAATATCAGTCGCGTCTTTAATTATGGCATTTCTGCAATAAATAATAATAACGCATGTAGAACAACCTGCAAGCCGGACAACTTGCAAGCCTTTCCCCTTTGTAATGTAATTGTAAAATACAGCCAGTACAATAAATATTTTTTTCAATTTAAAAAGATTTTAAAAAATTTAGAAAAAAATAATTTCTTTAAGAATACATTTCATATTGCCAATACTTGATTAAAACTTAAGGGGTTACGTACAGTTAGAGCTTTAAAAAAGCTGTTTTTAAGAAATTGTTTGTGGCCACACATTAAAATAATTAATAACAAATCTTTTTCCACATGAAATATATATATTTCCTTAAATAAAAATAGTTTCGCGGTGATCACGCTAACTCTTGACTGGATCATCTAAATTCAAGTCGTAAAAAAGGTATCGCTAGTTAATGATATAATGCGGACTTGGACAAAAAAATTCGAGAAATGTTGATTTTTCGCAAAATGGCAGATGTTGAAAGTCAAAAATTGTATTTTGACTAAAATTTTACTTACATTTTTGGCTATAAAATAAGTAATTGTCAACAAATAAAATCTTTCGTCCATGTACCGGACAATTATAAATCAAATAAGTGGTATAAATTTCAATCCTGACCACAAATTTTAAGGAAAAAATTAGAAAATAATTATTTATGATACAAGTGCGTAAAATCGTTGATTATACGAGTGTGACGTTTGCAGCTCGAGCCGAAGGAGAGTGCTGCAAGTCACACAAGTATAATCTGATTTACGCACGAGTGCCATACGAAATTTTTTGCAACACTACAACAACTAATCTTGCAGCAATATTGCCAATATTACTATAAGTTTAGGTGTAGTGGGGGCACTGTTAAATGAAGTTTTCTAGAAACTAAAATAAAAAAATGTGATTGCAAATTGTTGTTTAAAAGCTTAACTTCATTGTTTCTCATCAAACAGTCACAAGAATACGTTAAGTAACCATTTTACGCACTAAAAATCACTTTACACACTGGAATTTACTTTACACACTGCTAGCGGTGTGTAAAGTAAAACTTTACACACCGCTATAAAAAGAAGTACTTTACACACAGTTTTCTGTGTGTAAAATCCAATTTTACAGGTTAGTGTTGCAAAAAAATAATTTTTTAAAAATTGTAAAAAATACAAAATTTTGAAAATTTAAAAGTTTTAAAAAAATTTATAACTTTTTTGTTTTTTGTTATACAAAAAAGTGTCTAAAGGAAAACTTGTTTGTTTTTGTACAAATTTTAAGGAAAAAATTAGAAAAAAATAATTTTTTGAAAATTGTAAAAAATACAAAATTTAAAAAATTTAAAAGTTTTGTATTTTTGCCGTTTTTTGACAAAATGAGCTGTCCAACGAACTCAGGCTTTATTTTAATAAACTAAAAAAGCACCCCAAATTTCAAGTCGATTCATTAAAATTTATTCGAGTTATCGTCGAGACAAAATTTTCTACAGACAGACAGACAGACACATCTCTAAATACCATTTTTTTGAAATCAGGAGGTCATGAACCGTGAAGATTTATCAAAATTAGAAATTTCTCAAAATCGCACAAATCCAAGACTTTCTCATTTTTGATGAGAATGTAAAAAAAAAATTTTACGAAAAAATTTAAAAAAAAAACGAAATTTTCGGATATTTTGAGTTTTTTTTTGTTCCTAATTTTGTATATTTACCTAAATTTAGCATCTAAAAGAAAAAAATGAAAGTTTTGACATGTTTTTAATGTTTTGGCTAATGCTTCACTCACTATAAATCTCAATTTTTTGCACTTTTTTGGAAAAAAAATTCATAACTTTTTTGTTGATGATGATGATGATGATGATGATGATGGAAGGTGGAATTAAATTGTTACCAATTAATAAAGAAAAATACATTTCTTTTAAAAAGGATGTAGAAAATACGAAAATAAAATTTAGATTTCTTGACTCATTCAGATTTATGCCTAGTAGTTTGGAGAAATTATCTTCATACCTTGAAAATGATAAGAAAGAAATTACAAAAAAATATTGCAGTAATATCAATGAATTTAATTTATTGACAAGAAAGGGGGTCTTTCCTTATGAATATGTTAATAGTTGGACAAAATTAGAAGATTGGCAGTTACCGGATAAAGAATCGTTTTATTCTAAATTAAATGACTCTCATATTTCTGAAGAGGATTAAAATCATGCTTGTAAAGTATGGGAAACATTTAATTTGAAAACATTAGGTGAATACTCTTACTTATATTTAAACACTGGTGTTTTACTTCTAGCTGACATTTTCGAAAATTTTTGAAAAACATGTTTATTAACATATAAGTTAGATCCACCTTATTATTATACTTCACCAGGTCTGGCATTCGATGCAATGCTCAAGTATACCAACATTGAACTTGATTTACTAACTGATATAGAAATGTTACTTTTCATTGAAAGAGGTATTAGGGGTGGAGTATCTCAATGCTCAAATAGATATGCGAAAGCTAATAACAGATTTATGGAAAAAGACTTTAATCCCTTTGAACCAGAGTCTTATATCATGTATCCCTATATTAAAGAACCAGTTGAAACTAGTAGAAATTGAACATGGATCTACTGGTGTCAACTTGCTTTCCAAATTGAAAAACTTTTCCGTGTAGCAATTCTACTGGTTTTAACTTGGAAATCCTAATTATGTAACTGAAACGGATATCCAAGATAAAATTGAAATGGTTCTATCCTGGATTGTCCTCTTCAATTTTTGTTTCGACTTGTTTTAACATGGATTTCCAATCTTATCATTTCTACTTGTATTTCCAAGTTCGCACGTACTACAAGTGTCAGCTTGCATTTCCAAATACAAAAATTAAGTTCAAGTATCTACTTGGTTCAATTTGGATTCTCGAATACTACATTTCACTTGTCCTGTCAAATTAAAAATCAACGAGCTTGAGTTTGGAATTTCCAACTCGAAATTTATATAGCAGAGTGAAAGATTAATGTCATCTTGGTTTAATTTGAATCGGGGATACATTCTATTTGGAATTTCAAGTTCAAATTTAAAGAGTTGGATTAATCGTGAATTGGAATTCATTAAATTGTCATTTTCGCCAATTGTTATTTTTGCAAAGAATTATTATTGCAAATTTACATTTTTACAAATATTTATTTTAGTTTACTGTTATTTTGCAAATTTGTTATTTTTGCAAACTTGCATTCTTCGCAATTGACAGTTTTACAAATTGTTAGATACTTTTGCTAATTGTTATTTTTTGCGAAACTGTTTTGTTGTGTATCATTATTTCTGCTAATTGTTGGTTTGCTAATTTTATTTTTGCGAATTTGCATTTCTTGAATTGATACTTTTATGAATTTGTTACTGTTGCTATTTGTAATTTTGTAATTTTATGAAAATCTGCAGTTCACAACAAAAGAATAAAACACTCTTAACCGTTTTCTTGAAATTTGAAATTTTTGTTATTTTTTTGCATTAATAAAATATTATAAAATTTAAAAAAAATTAATAACTCAAAAGCCGTTTACAATAAATTAATGAAACTTACACTATTTACACAAAATTTTTTACACTCTTTTAATAGAAAATATTTGCATGATTGTAAATTTAAAAATTCCGTATTTTTAATAACAATTTTATAAACAATTTTAATTATTTATGTGTTCGACCGCTCCTGTTGCAATGAAACTCATAAGAAGTATACTCAGTATAGTCTCTTCTTGAAACCCAGTCATGTAAAGTTGGCACTATTTTTTTGAAAAATCAAAAATTTTACAAGAGTTCTGGGCACTTTAGCAATAGTTCTAGAGTTCTCTAACGATTATTTAAATA
Source organism: Leptopilina heterotoma (assembly GCF_015476425.1). Taxonomy (NCBI): domain Eukaryota; kingdom Metazoa; phylum Arthropoda; class Insecta; order Hymenoptera; family Figitidae; genus Leptopilina; species Leptopilina heterotoma. The sequence goes on from NW_025111065.1 coordinate 62,850, forward strand.
GTTCTGATGATTAACAATAAAAAAGCGACAATGAAAAATCATAGTGCTAAGTTTGCATAGCACTATGATTTTTGCAAAAAAGAATTCTGACCTAATATTCTGAAAGAGAATAAAGAGTTCTAGAGTTCTCTACCAAAAAAACAAGAGTTCTGCAAAATTTCAAAAGTTATTAACAAATTAAAAAAAGTTATGAAAATAATATTTTGCGAGTTATGAATAGAGTTCTGGCATCGTTGCGAAGAGTTCTATACGTATGTCTAATGACATTTTGTTCAAAATCCAAAATCAAAAAAGTTACGGGACTTTGAAATTTTCTAAAATTTTCAAAATTTTAAAATTCAGAGTTCTAAGAGTTCTGTAAAGAGTTCTGACATCGTCATAAATAGTTCTATAAGTATTTTTAATGACATTTTGTTTTAAATCCAAAATCAAAAAAGTTACAGGAATTTAAAGTTTTCAAAAAATTTCAAAATTTTAAAATTCAGAGTTCTGAGAGTTCTGAAAAGAGTTCTGGCATCATCATAAAGAGTTCTATGAGTATTCCTAATGACATTTTGTTTTAAATCCAAAATCAAAAAAGTTACAGGACTTTGAAATTTTCAAAAAATTTCAAAATTTTAAAATTCAGTGTTCTGAGAGTTTTTATTAGAGTTTTGGCATCATTGCGAAGAGTTCTAGAAGCAATTCTTATGACATTTTTCTCTACACGGAGAAAAAGGAATAGTTGACACATCCAGATACATGGATATCACAACCATATTATATTGAAAAATACGGGATATCCATAGTTATGGTTGCTGCATCCATATTCTATGGCTGGCTGTATATTGTTGGAGCAGCAAAAGATCTATGGTTGGGTGATCCATAGTAATGGAAATGGGAAACAAAAAAATTTGAATCACTCAATTAATTAAATTCCATGTCACTTGAGATATTTTATACACATTTTTGTTAATTAATACACACCACTTATTGAATAACCGCATATTTACAAAATAAATTATTAATCGATGGGGGAGACACGAACCCTAGACCTAACGCATACTAAACACTAACGCTATCCACTACACTATACACACAACTACAATATCTGAGCATATAATATTCCTTATATACTCTACACATATTTCATGAAAATTAATTTACATAAACACTAATAAACAATAACGATAATAAATAATAAACAATTATAACACTATTTATACACAATAAACTCACAACGTGATTATATAGACGTGACAGGAAACCGACGCGACGGACAAATTGAGACGACCATTTTTAAATGGATGCCATGATAATGAATTGCGCGCAACATGTATCGAAATTTTGAACTAACTATGGATCTCCCAACCAAAGTTTATATGGATGAGGCAGCCATATGTGAAAATCCATAGCATGAATTGTAAGCCCAACCATGCCTATGGATGTCACATCCATATTTGATTCAACAATATAATATTGCTCCCTCATCCATTGAATATGGAATGTGCTTCCATTCTGAAAGTTGTCTCTTCCATTAAATTGGATAACACAACAATATTCTGCTCAACAATATTTTTATGGATATCTCTTCCAGACCTTTTCTTTCCGTGTAAGCCCAAAATCCAAAAAATTACAGGACTTTAACCCCTTAACTGTTTAAGGAAAATGCAACATGATTGTCCCAAAATGCCCAGCGGAATCTGATATTTTCTCAAATAGTATATATTTACATTATAACTACACGGAAAAAACTGCATGGTTGGGTCAACCATATATATATTGAAAAATACGGAATATCCATATTTAAGGTTATCACATCCATTTTTATGGATGTGATAATTTTTAATTTTTAATTTTTAATTTCTAACATTTTTGAAAATTTCGCAATCCTGAAATTTTTTGGATTTTGGGCTTAGAGAAAAATGTCATTAGAATTACTTCTAGAACTCTCCGCAATGATGCTAGAACTCTAATCAGAACTCTGAATTTAAATTTTTTTTGAAAATTTCAGTCCTGTAACTTTTTTGATTTTGGATTTAAAACAATATTTCATTAAGAATACTTATAGAAATCTTTATGACGATGCCAGAACTCTTTTCAGAACTCTAAGAACTCTGAATTTTAAATGTTTGAAATTTTTTGAAAACTTTAGAGTCCTGTAACTTTTTTGATTTTGGATTTAAAACAAATTGTCATTAGAAATACTTATAGAACTTTTTATGACGACGTCAGAACTCTTTACAGAACTCTGAGAACTCTGAATTTTAAAATTTTGAAAATTTTAGAAATTTCAAAGTCCCGTAACTTTTTTGATTTTGGATTTAGAACAAAATGTCATTAGACATACTTATAGAACTCTTCGCAACGATGCCAGAACTCTATTCATAACTCGCAAAATATTATTTTCATAACTTTTTTTAATTTGTTAATAACTTTTGAAATTTTGCAGAACTCTTTTTTTTGGTAGAGAACTCTAGAACTCTTTATTCTCTTTCAGAATATTAGGTCAAAACTCTTTTTTGCAAAAATCATAGTGCTATGCAAACTTAGCACTATGATTTTTCATTGTCGCTTTTTTTATTGTTAATCATCAGAACTATTTAAATAATCGTTAGAGAACTCTAGAACTATTGCTAAAGTGCCCAGATCACTTGTAAAATTTTTGATTTTTCAAAAAAGCAGTGCCAACTTTACATGACTTTGAAACCCTCCAAAAAAAATTTTGGTTTTTTCAGTTTGGAATGTACATAACGAATTTTTTTTATTAAAAACGCGCGCTAACTCCACAGTGGGAAAAAGTTGATTGTTGTGGAAAATTCAGTCTTTCATTTAAAAAAAATGTATAAAAAACAAATAATAATTGTAACGTCTAGACTAAATTTTCCACGACAATCATATTTTTCCCATTGTGGAGTGGACGCGCGTTTTTATTAAAAAAATACGTTATGTACATTCCAAATTGCAAATTTTTTTATTAGGGTCTTTAAAAAGAGACTACTGACTATACCTCCTATGAGTTTCATTGCAATTGGAGGGGTAGAACACCTAAATAATTCAAATTGTTTATAAAATTGTTATTAAAAATATGGAATTTGTAAATTTACAATCATGCAAATATTTTCTTGTAAGAGAGTGAACAATTTTGTGTAATCGGTGTAAGTTTTATTAATTTATGGTAAACGGCTTTTGAGTTAATAATTATTTTTAAATTTTGTAATATTTTGTTAATGCAAAAAAATAACAAAAATTTAAAATTTCAAAAAACGGTTAAGAGTGTTTTATTGTTTTGTTGTGAACTACAGATTTTCATAAAAATTTTAACATTATAGAAAATCAATGAAATTTTTTTAACACAGTTGAGCTGGTCTGGCCCAGTCATTTTAAGAATATTAATTTTTACAAATTTTCTGTTTTTTATTTCGCTTAATGTTATTTTTTGCAAAAAATTACAAAGCGGTCAAATGAAATTTGAGCAAAAATGTATTAAATATTTAATTAATATTTTTAACATAATAGCATATATTGCAAATCTCTATAAATATTTTAATTTCTGTTTGTATTTTTATAGATACTTACAAAAATTATAATATTTCACATAAACTTACGTTTTTCAAAGTTGCAGCTTATATAGACAGGTCGAAAAATATTTCTCACGTCGATTCGATAGTCGCGGTCGTTAAGCGTTTAGATAGATAGGTCATAGGTACGGGGTTCGATTCCCACTGGGTATAAGTTTTAATTTAATTCTTCCAGTTTAATTAAAATGTTTGTATGTGTGGAGCGTGCTAAGAATATAAAGTTATTAATGGTCAATAAGAATCTTTTATTATTTTTTACACAAATATTTTTTTTCAAAACTATCTGTTCAATTGTAACCACCTTGGATTTCCAATTGTGAATCGATATCCAAGTTGAAACAAGTTCATGTTGTACAATGTAACCTATTTGGAATTTCCGGTTGACTGTAATGTTCAAACTGAAACCAGTTCATTTTGAACTTGACATTCCAAATTCAAACCAGCTGAAAATACTTATCTACTGGTTTGAAATTGGAACTTACGTGACAATAACCAACTTAAAGCAAGTAGGCTCCTGATTCTACCCGGTTCTACTGGTTCTTTAATATAGGGATTTTGATATAAACAATCAATATGGTGCTTTGATGAGCGAATATTTACCATATAAAGACTTTGAATGGTTCCAAGAATATAATAATGACCTTTACTCAAATATTCCAGATGAATCTCCAGAAGGATATATTCTTGAGGTAGATCCCGTTGAACTTCATGATATACATAAAGATTTTCCTTTATGTCCTGAGCAATATATACCTCCATTTCCAAAATGCACATTACCAAAATTAATTGCAAACTTATTGTCAAAAAGAATACATAGTTCATTATAGAAATTTGAAGCAATATTTATCATTGGGAATGAAATTAACTTAAATACATACAGTTTTGAAATTTAAACAAAAACCATGGTTAAAGCCATATATTGATTTGAATACAGAATGTAGAAAAAAGTCATGCAATGAATTTGAAAAAAATTTCTATAAATTAATGAATAATTCTGTATTTGTGAAAACTATGGAAAATATTAGAAAACACAGAGATGTAAAATTAGTAACAAAATGGGAAGGAAGATATTGTGCAAAAAATTTAATCGCTCAACCAAATTTCCATAGCTGTATTGTATTCGATAAAGATATGGTTATCATTGAAATGAATAAAACAAAAGTTACGTTCAATAAACCAATTTACACAGGATTCACAATTTCAGATATTTTAAAAATTATAATATACGACTTTCATTATAATTATATTAAAAAGACTTTTAATGATAATGCAAAATTACTGTATACTGATACTGATAGTCTTATTTATTATTTCACAGTACCAAATATCTATGATTATATAAGACGAGATTTACATAAATTTGACACATCTGATTATCCTGAGAACAATATTTATAATATTTCTCTTGTAAATAAAAAAGTTCTTGGTCTTATGAAAGATGGAAATAATGGTAAAATTGTAGCTGAATTTATAGGTTTGAGATCAAAATTGTATGCTTATAAATTATGGGGTGACAATAAAGAGGTTCAAAAGAAAGCAAAAGGTGTAAAATTTTCAACATTAAAAAGAATAGAGTTTGATGATTATAAGCACACTCTCGAAAAATCTTAAAACTTGATCCAAAAACAGTACTTTATTAAAAGTAGAAAACATGATGTTTACACTTTTAAACAAAGTAAAGTTGTTCTCAACTGGCAAGATAATAAACGAGTCTTGCTGCCAGGAAAAACAGACACCCTTCCTTGGGGTTACAATGCACCAGGATGGAAAATTGTCCAAGTCATAAAAAGTGTGAGTATTTTCTTCTTTAATTTATTATATATATATATATATATATATATATATATATTAATATCCAAAGTTAAGTAAGACAAAAGTGTTGATTTCAAGATATGCTTATACTTTAAGAATAAAGAATTGTCTCTTCTAGCTGTTCAGCTGATAAGAAATGGGATAGATTTCAACAATTCAGCAGACCAACGTCAAAGGTTTTATATAAAAAATTTTCTACACATTTCATGAAGACTGGTAAAAAGGGAGGATAGTAGACTAAACAATAGTACATGAAGACATAATGTTAAAGAAGAGATTTCTTTCAGTTTTGAGTCACTTCTTATTAAGGCAAGTAAAGTTTGCTTAAATAAATAATTATGTATCCTTATAGAAAAAAATTATTGTTTCATCAAGATTTGTATAAAAATATTATAAAACTATTTTCAAATTTTGCTGTGCAATAACATTTTTTTTAGAGTATTACAGTGTATTGTGAAAAAATAGTTAAATTTTGATTATTTAATTTGTTTGCAGTTAAAAAAAATGGCAACTCCAGTTTACAACCAAGTCCAGCCTACAATTGTGATTCCGAGTGAGTGGTGCAGTACCTTCCGACATAAAGAACTTTTGGAAACAGTTAATAAAACCATCGACTATATTGTGAACTTTATTTGGAAATTAATGCAGAACCGGACGTATCTTTGAAAATTGGTGAAGTTACAGCAAAACTAAATTTAGTAAATGGTGAATTTTGTTTCGTTCGACCTGGCTTTCCCAGATATTATAAGATACAAAGTGCTATATCTGTACCCGCAGAATGGTTTATTAATTATGACTTAGATTTTCTTTTGCCTGTATTAAATTTTTCTGTTGACCAATTTATTGAAAAATATATGACTTTGAATTATGAGCCAAAAATTATATTAAAAATTGATAATGTTTTTTGCGCATTAACAACAATAAATATTAATTATGTGTTCACAAAAATCGAAGCCTAGGGTTTAGAAAAATAGTTGTCTTAGAAATGTGTTAAAGAAAGTTGTGCATAAATATATTTTTATATTAATGAATATATTTTTTGAATTATTAAACCTTGATCCTTAAAATATTAGTACAGAATGTAATTAAAAAAATTAATTCTTGAATTTCTTATCTCTTCGGAATGAAACATTTAACCTTGAATTAAACATAGGATATAATGTAATTTAATATATATATACAGTTCTGTTATGTAACAATGGAAAATGTTAATTTTAAATTATAACTGTGATCTAATTGTTACAGTTATGTAACCTAATTGGAACAATTTTGTAATCTAACTGTTACAATTACGTGATCTAATTGTTACAGTTATTTGATCTAATTGTTATAATTATGTGTCCTAATTGTTACAGTTATGTAATCTAATTCTTTTATTATATTACAAAACTGTAACATTTGGGTCACATAATTGTAACAATTAGGTCACATAATTATAACAATTAGATCAAATAACTGTAACAATTAGGTCACATAACTGAAACAATTAGATCACATAATTGTAACAATTAGGTTACAAAACTGTTACAATCAGGTTACATAACTATAAAATTTAGATTATATTTATGCTATTTTAAATTAAATTAGTGTAATATAATTTTGTTTGTTTTATATATTTTACATTTAACTTATAATAAATAAATATAATATAAAATTTAGATTGCCTTTAAAAATTTTTTATCAACAATTTATCAAATAAATTTAAATAATTTAAAAATGTAATAAATATTAATACTTCATATTAAGCATATTTAAAATTTAAAAAATAAATATTAATTCAACTAATTTAAATTTTTTTACAATTTAATTATATTAAATATTATATTATAATATTATATTATTTAATTATCTATATTAAATAAAATCCTCGCAAAAGCATATGATATACAAGTCTCATAGCAGGCTATATTTCTATATAGTACGCTCAACTATCCTCGTCCGTCCTCCGCTTCCTCATATACTTTGGTCACCCCTTACGCTGCACTTACGTCTTAAGATTGAGTTACTCATCATACTTTCCTCCCCCGCTTCATCAACACGTGCTCAGACCTCGGCCGCCCATCACTACTTCTATGCACCTACAAACTAAGAAATCCTTTCGTAAAAACGAGGTGCGTAAGATCGACTAACTTCAAGTGTAGAACTTTTTCTTGATTGGCTCTTTTTCAAAATTCTTTTTTTTGATTGGATATAATCGTGACATTACTTACTGATGTCAAAGCAGCTAACTTCAAGTGTAGAACTTTTTCCTCATTGGCTGATTTTATAATGAGTGTTCCTCATTGGCTGAATTTTATAATGATGGTGACCTCACACTTTTATATTTTCGTTTTTCTTTTTTAAAATTAAAAAAATAATTAATTAAAATTATTAACTAAAAGTTAACTAAAAGTAGTTTAATATAATAATTTTTATTTATGGATTGGTTTCCTCATTGGCTGATTTTATAATGAGTGTTCCTCATTGGCTGAATTTTATAATGATGGTGACCTCACACTTTTATATTTTCGTTTTTCTTTTTTCTTTTTTAAAATTAAAAAAATAATTAATTAAAATTATTAACTAAAAGTTAACTAAAAGTAGTTTAATATAATAATTTTTATTTATGGTTTGGTTTCCTCATTGGCTAATTTTATAATGAGTGTTCCTCATTGGCTGAATTTTATAATGATGGTGACCGCACACTTTTATATTTCCGTTTTTATTTTTTCTTTTTTAAAATTAAAAAAACAATTAAAATTATTAACTAAAATTACATAATTATATTATAGTAGTAATAATTGTGATTTAATATTGATTTATATTTGTTTTCTTAATCTTAATTATTGATTTTTCAACACTTTGGTAGTTAGTTATTATTATTTGGAAAAAACTTTATAAATAAGAAATATAAATTAGAAATAAGAAATATAAACAGATACAAAACAGAAAAACTTACCAAAAATATACTTATATTTATTGTTGAAAAAGTATAAATAAATACATAACAAATTTAGATGAAAAGATGAATAGATACCTTCTTTACATTCTTGAGATAAGACGAAATTAGATTAATAGATGAAGATACATTCCCAGTTGGCACGTAAGTTTGAAAAACGTTTTATTAACGTAATTTTTAAAACGTTATTTGGCCTTATGTCAATAACGTTCATAAGACATTTATTAAACGTCTAAATGTTCTCTGTATGTCTTACAGACGTTACAGGAATGTTAAGTATACCATACTACAAACGTTAAAAAGGCAGCTTATAAACGTTTAATAAACACTCTATGTCTGGTCTGATAACGTTTTTAACACTTTCTTTGCAAAAAATTACAGGAACATCAAAAATTGGTTTTGAATATGTTTTTCATTCATTTTCAATATGAGTGTATTATTTACACTCATAGGCTTATTTTCTTTAAAAAAAGCTGTTTAAACACAATTATTTCGATTTTTAAACGTGCGACAAATTTTCAAAAAAACATTAAAAGAAGAGAAGATGAAAACTCTTCAACAATAAAAAATTAAATTTATTAAAACTGTAAGAAATTTTTGTTATATTATTAGACCTCTGATTGGATCTGAAGATTTAATTTTCAAATTACACAAATCGGATTATCAACAAAATGTGACTAGAAAAGTTTATTTTATGTTTTTTATTTGTTCTAGTTTAGCTGATTTGTTTAAAAATATGCAATATCGAAAATGTCAATTCAATATTTAAAAAATAAAGATAAAAATCTTAATTAAATCTGGAGAGAAGTAACCTTCAAGAAAAAGAACATAGCGTCGGTATGTCAAAATAAGTTTGGAAAAAATTAAAAATCTAGCCGTCATCACAAAAACTTAAAATACAATTAAAGTGTCGGACTTAAAGTATAGAATTCATGGCAATGTGAAAGCAGATAGGTCCATAAATTCAAACGTTATGAATACCTGATGAAAAACTTCACACAAACCGATAGGTTCTATGTGTACTGTATTATGCTCAAAACCAAATTTATTCAATATTTCTTAGTTTTAGACGAAACTTATCGCTCGCAAATTTTCAAGGTCGGCGATTACATATCTGTAATTCATAGAAATAATAAAAAGGGTAATAAACTTTAAAGAAAATAACTACTTTAAAAAATGAAATAATATTTATTAAGAAAAGATATTAAACACAATATATTATTTTCAGAGTAGAAGGACAACTAATTATTAAATCACATTTTTAATCTGTATTTCGCTTTTTAGCAACTTCTGCTGCAACTCGTGTCCCGGCTCGCCGGAACCAGTTCATAATAGCATTTTTAATCTCCTCCTCTGTAGAATTTTGATATTGAATTAATAAAACATCAATAATTGCCGAACAAATGTCTGTTCCACTGAAGGCAATATTATTCTTCCGTCCAAACCAAGAGTAGTCACGAGCCAAGGAATTTGTCATAATTTGAGACATAACGTTGACGGAAGCTTCCTTAGCACTTTTGCCGCCGCATTTTTTAACTCGATTTTTCTGAAAAGACGCCAATATATAGAAAGGATCATATTAATACTATTTTTGAATGTTCGACAAACGTTTTTAAAACGTTCTCAGAACGTTCACTTGGTTTACACTATACTTTGCATGGAAAATAAAGCTCGCCTGGAACGTTCCTGAAACGTTTTGGAACGTACTCAAAATGTTTTCGTTTAAAAATTAAATTTAGGTAAGTAATATGATGGAAATGTATGTACTTAAAAACTAAAACAAGTAGTCAAATCTTTATTTTGGTATGCAAATCCCTACAGGTTTTAGTTCTAAATTAGACTTATAGTTTTGATATAAAATAACGTATATCCTCCAAACTCAAGAATTCTGAGAACTGGGATTTTTCTTAATAAATTCAATTTTTATTTAGAATCCTTTTTTCTATGAGAATGCATGTGTATTTCATGAAGTATCATTTTATCTTCATTTGTGAAATGATAAAAATAAATTGAGTTAGTTTAATGCACAACTTGACTTGAACTGTTGACTGTTAAATGTAAAGCATAATTATGAATGTTATGTGAAATATGGAAAGCTAAAGACGTAAGGCACTTTAATTATTAAGCGGTTATCAATTAAGTATCAGAGCAAATAATTAAATTTTTATTGAAATTGGATGTGAAAGTGTTTGTAAAAATAAACATTTATTAAGGGGTTACGTGCAGTCAGAATTTTCAAAAATTCGATTTTTTTAAATTGCATTTTCTAAAAATATAATATTTCAAAAGTATTCTCTGAAAATTTGAGACAAATCGGACCATTACATATAAAGATATATAATTTTGAATAAAGCCGTCTCAGCCATCTCTGTGGTCAGGTTTGAAATTTATACCACTTATTTGATTTATAATTGTCCGGTACATGGACGAAAGATTTTATTTGTTGACAATTACTTATTTTATAGCCAAAAATGTAAGTAAAATTTTAGTCAAAATACAATTTTTGACTTTCAACATCTGCCATTTTGCGAAAAATCAACATTTCTCGAATTTCTTTGTCCAAGTCCGCATTATATCATTAACTAGCGATACCTTTTTTACGACTTGAATTTAGATGATCCAGTCAAGAGTTAGCGTGATCACCGCGAAACTATTTTTATTTAAGGAAATATATATATTTCATGTGGAAAAAGATTTGTTATTAATTATTTTAATGTGTGGCCACAAACAATTTCTTAAAAACAGCTTTTTTAAAGCTCTAACTGTACGTAACCCCTTAAGTTTTAATCAAGTATTGGCAATATGAAATGTATTCTTAAAGAAATTATTTTTTTCTAAATTTTTTAAAATCTTTTTAAATTGAAAAAAATATTTATTGTACTGGCTGTATTTTACAATTACATTACAAAGGGGAAAGGCTTGCAAGTTGTCCGGCTTGCAGGTTGTTCTACATGCGTTATTATTATTTATTGCAGAAATGCCATAATTAAAGACGCGACTGATATTGTTGTCAAATGATTAGTCATTACGTTTTATGATCTTTTGGAGCAAAAACAAGCAATAAAAATGTTATTATTAAACAAATTCTGAAATTGACTTGTGGAAAAATTGAAAAATGTGACTTTTTCATGTACTTACAAATGAAATATTTTTATGGATAATTTAAGTTAAATTTTTTTTGAGTTGCTTTTTTAATCAATTTTAGTAATCCAAAAGAAATTTTTAAATACACTACCGGTTAAAATTGAAAGGCCACCCATTTTCAGGCAAATGAAAAACGTTTTAAGACATAAAATTTATTGAAACTAAAATTTTTTTCTGTTTATTTTTTGAAATATGATAAAATTTTGAAAAGAACAAGATATTTCAAAAGTCGTTTGGCCAATAATTTATTTAGATATTTTTTAAAAATCATCATTTTCAATGTTTTACAAAAATTTGAATAACCTCTAAAACAATGAACGCTTTTTAATGATCGAAGCCGAATCAATTTTTATTTGAAAATTAAACTAGAATTCAATTATTTAAATACAAATAAAATGCAAATAAATAATTTATTGAATAATTAAACGTTTCTTAAAATTCAATTCCCATAAAAAATCGTTATCAATAAGTTTTCAAATAATTGAATTCTTTCAACGAATTTTAATAAAATTTTTAAGAATAATCACATTTTTCGAGAAATTCGATTAAAATTGTATTAAAAATAAATAATAGTATATTAAGCAACAAGGGTATAAAGGCAGCCATTTGTTTACGGTGATTTTTGTGACACGAGACCGGCCGTTTTCTCCCATGGGCAAAAATAACGCACTCCCTGTCGTCAGCTATCTAAAAGCGCCATTTTTGTGCCAAATTCTTGGCATAAATTAAAAATAACAAAATTCTTTGCGGATCTTCAGTTAGCTTCAGAAATTTTAATAAAATTTTTCGCAAGAATTAAAAAATTTTTGGAAAATAATAAAAATCTTTGCAAAAATTCAATTATTTTCAAAAGTCTTAATAAAATTTTTCGCAAGAATTCAATTATATTCAAAAATATCAGAATTTTAGCAGAAATTCAAACATTTTAAAAAGCTTTTGATACAACTTTTTTGGTAGAAATTTAGTTATTTTTAAGGCAATTTTAAAAAAATGTCTCGATAAAATTCAATTATTTTTAATATTTGAATTAAATTCTTCGACAGAATTCAATTATTATAATCTAAGATTTTAACTGAAATCTATTTTTAAATCAATGTTTATGAAAAAATTCTACCAGAATTCAATTATTTACATACAAAAATAAATAATTTTTTGAATAATTGGATGTTTTTTGGAATTCAATTTCTATTAAAAATTTTATCAACAAATTTTTAAATAATTAAATTCTTTGGACGAATTTTAATAAAATTTCTAAGAATTTTTTCGAGGAATTCGATTAAAATTCTATTGAAAATAATTGAATTCTCCTAAAAAGAATTTTATAACTTTTGAAAATAATTGAAATTTTGCAATGGAATTTATTAAAATTTTTGAAAATAATTGAATATTATTACTTTAGAAAATAATTGAAATTTTTCAATGAATTTCATTAAAATTTTTGAAAATAACTGAATTTTGTCGAAAATTTCGCTATTTGATTATAAAAATAATTAAAATGTTGACAATGTTTTTTAGATTTTTTGAAAATAATTGAATTTCGGAGAAAAATTTTAATATTTCTAAAAATAATTAAAATTTTGACGAAAATTTAAAAAATATTTTGAACATAATTGAATTTTTGCGAAGAATTTTATTACTTTTAAAAATAATTGGATTTTCGCAATCATTTGTAATTTCTCTAAAACTCTCAATATTATACTGTACAATTTATAAACTTTTCATCCTTTTTGAATGAAATTACGGAGTTTACCTACCTTCTTTAAAAAACGGACTTTTACGGACTTGTAGCAAAGTTACGGACTTTTTCAGGATTTAAGGACCTACTTCGAGCCCTGCTAAGTTTAAAGGTCATTTGCTACACTATAAGAATTACTTATAGGCATTAACGTGTAATTTTTTTCTTAGAAAATGCAGGCCGTCAAACTTAGACCAAAAAAATTTAAAAATTTGAAACAATCTCATTAACAGAAAAATAATTTTTAAAATTCAAACATATTTTTTTATAAAATTTTCTTAAATAATCTATAGGTACCGTATGATATTTTATATATTTTCTAGAATAATTTTTAGTACAAAAAAAAAGTTACAAATTTTTAAAATTTTTTTGGTCCAAGTTTGACGGCTTGCATTTTCTAAGAAAAAAATTACACGTTAATGGCTATAAATAATTCTTATAGTGTAGCAAATGACCTTTAAACTTAGCCTAAGATCATTAAAAAGCGTTCATTGTTTTAGAGGTTATTCAAATTTTTGTAAAACATTGAAAATGACGATTTTTTAAAAATATCTTAATAAATTATTGGTTAAACCACTTCTGAAATATCTTGTTCTTTTCAAGATATTATCCTACAAAAAAAGGACAAAAATTTTAGTTTTCATACATTTTATGTTTTAAAATGTTTTTTAATCACCTGAAAATGTGTGGTCTCTCAATTTTGACCGGTAGTGTATCATGAGTTAATATTTTTTCATCAATTTAAAAATAGAGTTCAAAATTGCAGGTTGACTCACTTTACGGTTTGCAGGTCCGAAATGCAAATCCGCAATGATAATTTGGAGTAATTTGTGCGATTTTGAGCAATGTCTAATTTTGGTAAATCTTCACGTCTCATAACCCCCTGATTCCAAAAAAAAGGTTTTTAGAGAAGTGTCTGTCCGTCTGTCTGTAGAAAAATTTGTCTCCACGATAACTAAAATAAATTTTTATGGATCGATTTGCAATTTGATGGACTTTTTTAGTCCATAAAAATAAAGCCTGAGTTCGTTCGGCAGCTCATTTCGTCAAAAAACAACGAAAATACAAAATCTTGAAATTTTCAAAATTTTGTATTTTTGACAATTTTCAAAAAATTATTTTTTTCTAATTTTTTCCTTAAAATTTGTACAAAAACAAACAAGTTTTCCTTTAGACACTTTTTTGTATAACTAAAAACAAAAAAGTTATAAATTTTTTCCAAAAAAATGCAAAAAATTGAGATTTATAGTGAGTGAAGCATTAGCTATTAGCAAAAAAGCTTAGGTGTGGCAACCTGCAAGCCTTTCTCATATTAGAATCGAAATTAAAGAATTATACTTACAAACTTCTCTAATGCCAAATGATTTGAACTTATTAATTCTTCAAATTCATCAAATTCTAGAGTTGTTTTCAATTGCTGTTTCGGTAACATCTCCAAGGTGCCATTTGAATTATTGATACTTGATCTCATCTGACCATTATCCGACATTTTTTTAACATGCATTACTGCTTTATAGATGATAATTGATGATTTTTGCAGATTCTTGATCGTACCACACGTACCTTAAAAATTTTACAGCTAATTAGTTTTAGCTTTGTAATTTAAAACAAATAAAAGAGCAGTTGATAATTTAAATGTATTATGTTTAAAAATTGGAAAAAAAATCCATTTCAAATAGTTTAATCCATTGAAAGTGCAGTAATTAATTAAACATTAATAGCGAAAATAAATAATTTTAACCGACAGATTGGCTCAGTCGGATAGATGCCTGGCGTTGGTGGTCGTTTAAGGACCAAGGGTATAAGTACCCTTGGTTCGCGCCCACTTGGCTTGGCATTTTTCCGGCACGTGAGACAATCTGAGCGGGAGGTTTGACGTCGAGGTATAATGATGTGCACCGTCGATTATTGTCCGGTACACACCATTAGAACTCGACTGTCGATAAACCGGTTGTACTCAGGAGAGGTTTTCTACAGTTTCCCTCTTCTCTGGCGAGAAAACCCATTGACGGGTGGTCCAGGCGTAATGCGAGTACTCCTAATAAAGTCGGCTGTAGACGCAAAATTAGGTTAATATATATAGAAAAAATTTCTAAAGTAGAATGGTTATGCTTAATCCAAAAAAGTATTTCTCGGGGACTCTTGTCGAAGTGCGTAAGGCCAATAGGGCAGGAGTATAAACAATAAAAAAAAAAAAATAAATAAATAAATAATTTTAAATGAAAATTGTGGAAATATAGTTTGAATAAATTTTAAGCTCATTGTTTGTCTAATTTAGGTTTGAATACATAAAAATATTAATTTTAATAGTTAGATTATATACTTACAATTTATACATTCGGGTGGACATTGATTTTTCGAGTACATTAATTGATTATGAGCATCACCATCAAAATCACTGTGTTCTGTAAATCCATCAATTAATGACACTAAATTATACAAATTAAAATAATTTGTTTTTACAGTTAGAAAATTTGACTATACCATCAATAAACACTAATTAATAATTTTCACTAAGATTGAAAATAGACTTTTACCAAGGTTATTTTGAAAAAAATTTATTATAGATAATTCAAAACTAATATTCTGTTTTTACTAGATACCTAAATTGAAGTATAACCTTATGGGCATATCTCTAGAACCTTTAACTTTTTAATGAGATTATAGTTTACAATACTAATTATATTATTATATTAATTATATTATTACTACCGTCAACAGGGGTAATTATGAAACAAAAAACGCGATTTTTTGAGTTTCTTCTTCGCTAAAAATCTAAAGTGTACAAAAAAAATTTATTAGCTATACAAATATATTGTGAACATTCTTCTAAAAATTTCCTTCAAGTTCCATTTACAAAAAAAAATTTTTTGACGGAGTTATTTAAACATAAATATTGCTCCATAATTGCCTCGCATTTGAGGCAATTAAGGTCTGTCCAGAATAGAAATTATTTCTGTTGACAGAAGCATAGACGTAACGTTTGCGACTATGTCGGTTGCGCGCGCAACATACCATCTGTCAATGGTTCACGTTTCGGCGTTTCAGGTTTTTAATCATTAAAGGTTATGAACGTGTTTCTATTTACTTTGAATTTTTCAATGTGATTTTTATAATCTTTTTAAATACAAACAAATTGTTTATTAGGTAAGTAATAATAACAAATTAAAATTTTATTGTCGATTAATTTTAGAAAAAGTTTGTTGTCAGTTGGTAAACTTTTAGTTTTGTATACAAAAAGAATGAAAAAAATTTGAATCATTTTGATTTGTTAATTATAATTTTTGTTATATAAAATTCCAATTTCATTTTAATAAGGGAAAAATTTTATAATTTCTCTTTCTTGATGAAAATGTTTTAACAATTTTCAAGTTTTCTGTAATTTGCTCAATTTTTATTTTACGAATGTTTATAATTTGTATCTGTCAAAACTTGACAAGTCAAAAGAAAGAACAGTATTTAATAATAACAATATGTTTTTTAAATTGATAATCATGTTTCTTAAGTCATAAAAAATACAAAAACTAATAAAATAAACAAGTAATATATATATATATATATATATATATATATATATATATAATTTAAAAAATATAAACAAAAGTCAAATTCAAAACAAAAAGTCAAAGCAAAAGTCATTCAAATTTTTGAATTGTGTGTAAAAAATTATATTTAGAAACAGTTGACTGACAAATTTCATATTTCTTTTGTGTGCTTCTTGGTGCTTCTTTTGACCATTCTATGAGATCAAAATGTCCAAAGCAAAGGAACATTTCTACGATCTGCAATTGATTAAAATTGTGGAAGGAAATCCTGGTTTATATCACAGAGAAGCAAAAAAAGAATTCTCGAAGAATCAAATCAGCCAAATATGGATGGAGATTCAAAATCATCTCAACAACCACGAAATTCCAATAAAAGGTGACATTCGACTTTTATATTGTATAAAATCAGATTCATTTGCAAAATAAAAAAACAATTTAAATTCTAGTATTTTTGACAGTTTATAAGGTAGAGTTTCTATTTATTCGTGATTTATAGAGTAAAATTAATATTGAACCAATTTTCATATCGTAAAATTAGACTCCAAATTTTCATAAAAAAATATATTTTTCTTTTAAATTTAAAACACTTTTGGAGGATGGTTTTCTTTGTAAGCAAATTCGTTTATTGTAATACACATTAAAATTTTTTTTAAATATTTTTAATCAAAAAATGAATTTTAATTTAATATTTTTATGAAAAATTGGTTACAAAAAAAATATACTTTTATAGAAAAAGGTTTTCAAAAAAGTATTTTTTTTGCCAATAGTCAGGTTTAATTTTTCTTGATTTACAGCTAACTCAAATTAAGCTGGTGATAATTTTAATATTACTTTTACAGATGTAGCTACTCGGTGGGGTCAACTAAAAACCAATTTCATACGAAATTATGGTCAAAAAAATACAAAATGGCATCTATATAATGAAATGTCTTTTTTAATAGGCCATTTCACACAAAGAGGGTAAGCAAACTTTGCACTATCTTCTTTATAGCAGCCATTCTTGTTGTTATTTAATTATTAAAAATTTATATTAATTTAATATTATTATAATTTGAAAAGATTTCAAAAAAATTTTAATTAAAAATTTTAAAACTATAAAAAGCGGAAAAATATTTGATTTAAGTTAAGCTTAATTTTTATTGATATATTGTCTATTCAAAATTTATGAAAACTTAAAAACTTTAAAATTGTTTCTTTTTTTACACTTAAAAATACTTTTTTAAATTTATTGAATTCAGGGTGGCCACATGTCAGTAAAGTCAGGGAAATGTCAGTGAAATTGATAAACTGAAACTTGTGGCCACCCTGATTGAATCCTTTAAAATTATAATTTTTTATTTATGTTATTTTACAGTTCAAAATATCAGAATTCTCCAGATGAAAATCCCAATACTGTTCTTTCTCGCAATACTGAAACTCATTCCAGAACTATTTTTCCTTCAAATGGAAGCATCAATTCTGAAAGTAATACCCGATTTCCTCCAAATACAAGCAGCAATGATACCAGTAATTTCAGTAAACCTCTTCCTCGAATTATAAGCATAACACATCCCAGAATTGTTCTTCCTCCAAATGCAGTCAACAATTTTGAAAGTAATTCCCGATATACTCCTCTGCCCAGTACAAGCAGCAATGATGACAGTAACTTCCGTTTTGCTCTTCCTCAAAATGTAATCACGAATACTGAAACTCGCTCCGCAAATGTTCTTCCTCCAAATGCAATCATTAATTCCGAAAATAATTCTTCCTTTGCTCCACTTCAAAGAACAAGCAGCAACGATCTGAGTAATTATTGTTATGTTCCTTAAAACTATTGAAAAAAGTAATTAAGTAAAATAATATTGTTAATGTCTAATATATAATAGTAAGAATTTCTAAAATTTGAAATTTTTTATTTTTTACTATAGCTTTTTTCATGAAAAGTCAATATGTAAAAGTATTTTGCAAAAAATTTTTTTTACTCTTGTTATTAACAACTAGCTGTCGGACCCGTCTTCGACGTCTTCTACTAATACATTTAAAATGGTGTCAACCAATCAGAAAATATCCGGAAATTTAATTTTAATGGAAAAAACTAATAATTAGTTACCATTAATTATTTCGTTAGGAAAATATTACTATTTCAATCAGTGACAGTTATTATCAGTTATCCAGGAACAGTGTTTGTCAATATGTAGTACTTTATGCGTTTGTAGTACTGCAATAATTAATGTATTAAAAATAAATCCTAAATTTCCATCAGCTTTTGGAGTCAATGTGGAATCTAATTCGAAATAATTGTGTCACAATTAGACCCTACGTTTGACTGCTAAACCTAAATAAAACCTATATGTTTAGATTTCGATTTTTTGATATCGAAACTATTTTTATATACTTACAATAGGATTTTTTGTGCAAAATTAAGCTAAAATGTGACTAAATTTGAATTTAAAACAAAAATAATGCCAGTTAAATCATTGAAATCGGCCAAAAAGTTTTTCTAAAATAATTTTTTTGAAAAAGAGTAATAACATTTTTTTTGCAAAATTCTTTTACATAGTGATTTTTTATGTAAAATCCTATAAAAAAAATTAACATTTTGGGAAAAAATAAAAATTTTCAATTTTTAGGTGTCTCTTTTCAGAAATTCTTACTCGTAACCCAAGCAACAAGGAATATTACTTTGATGTTATTATAATATTACATGGGATATTCGTAATATTACGTGACGCATTATTATTTTTAATAATATTAAATAATATTATAATAATATTTAACATTATTATCATCTGAATTAACGATTTTTCAAATTAAATTGACGATAATCTTTTTTTACAGTGAGCATTGGATTGCCTTATGTGGTAAATAATTCTGTCGAGATTAAAGATGAAGAAAACTTATTTCTGGAGTACGAACGTGTTGATGATGGAGAAATAATAGAAATATCTGATAACGAAATGGACGAAATCCCAGAAGAGTCTGTATCAAATGATGATCTTTCCTTCCGTGATATAGAAAACTGGATGCAATCTTTACCAACAAACAATTCTATGGAAACCTCGGCTTTAAATTCTTTAACATCGCATTCGAATGAAATTCCTCCAACTACAGTAGAGACATCTACAAAGCATTGTCTTTCCTTTCAAAATATTGAACATTTGACACCGTTGTCAGTGACAAATAATTCGACGCATTTAAACTTTCGGAACACCTCGACTACCTTTCCAGATATTGAACATTTGATTTCTTCTTCAGCATCAAATAATTCAACCCATTTAAATCATTTTAGAGAAAGCTCGACTCTCAGGAATGAAGAACAATTCAAAGAAGCATCTTCTTCGAGACTATTTTCTATGCCATTAAATTCTAAGACGAAAAATAGAAAAAGAAAAAATGCTGTACCAACTGGAAATCATTCTCAGGTCAATAATATGTCTTATACACGACTGGCTGACATTAACCTTAACAAAAGACGGAAAATAGTTCCAAAATTCGATCGTTTTGCTATAAAAAAACAAAAAGCTAGTAAAAAGATGAAGGAACCTGTGGATTTGGCAATTATAAAAACTTCGAATGTTATTGCAGATATTTCAAAACAGTTTACAACTGTAATGAAAATGAAGGAAAAAGTTTTAAAAAAACAATTAATGGCTCAAAACAGTCCACAAAATATAGCTGTACCTATGGTAAAAGGAGATCCTCTTTTTAATTTGTTTTGTCGTCAGTGGCAAAAACTAAGTTCAGAGGAAGAAGAAAAACATTTTCAAAGTGTTCTTCAAATTATAGGGTCCTTTTCAGTTGATAATTAAATAGAATTAGCAATTACACTTGAAAGCTTGGAGGAAATATGTAGCAAGAAAATTGATGTAAGATTACTTTGCAAATAACACATTATCTTCTCAACTTTAAAACACAAGCTTGCTACAAGCTGACATGTTCTTGTGTTATAAAGACATTTTTTTACAAGCATTAAATTTACTAGGCGAGCTTACAGACTGTTTGGGTACATTCTTTCATTTTTCAGACATTTTTTACTTTACAGTAGTCTATAAAGCAAAAAAGAGAGTTCAATTTTAATTTTAATAATATTTATTTCTCAATCTTATTCAACAGATTTACAAATAATTATTTTTTATTTTCATAAGTTATTTCTATTCATAAAATTATATTTACGATTAAAATGCGAATTTTCCTTTCAGCGTCTATATCGTTTATAAGTTGATGCTAGTTGCACGATGTTCCTTTTTTATGTCAAGTCTTTCATGTATACGTTATTCATATTACAAGCTTTCAGTGTAATTTTTGTTTATCATTTGAGAAGAAAACAAAAAGAAGGAAATATTTTCAAAATGTTAATATTTTGAAAAGTAAAAGTTCTTATTACATATTATTATAGTTTAGATAAAGATAAATTTAACTTGGTTTTTGGTATTTCTTTATTATATATTATTACTATAATGATGTTTTCAGTTTGTGTATTAATTCAAATTAATAAAATAGATTTTCAAACCTATACACTTAAAAAAATATTTGATTAAAATATATAATTATTACTTCATTCTTATCAAATAAGTATTTACTTGAACCAAATAAATTTTTATTTAATTAAATAAACTAAAATTGAATTTTATTTCCTTCCAATAAACTATAGCTGATTAAGATAAAAAGTTTTTTAATGCAAATAAATATTTATTTTACAATAATCAAATAATTTATATTTGAATCGCATAAATTTATTTTTATTATTATTATAAAGTCTTCTTCAATTACAAACTAATTTTTAGAAATTTCATATTATTTTTGTTTTTATTTCTTCAAATTCTTTACTAGTTCAAACGTAGAAAATGAATTTTGTAATACTATTTTTATAAGAAAATTTTGTAAATTATACTATTTTCCATAATTTTGCGTTACTAAGTGCATTTTTTTAATTTCAAAAGGATAATATTTCTTTTAAAAACTAATCACTTAATTAGTTAATAAGTAAGTTCATTTAAATTTTGAACTTTAAATTATTGGAAAATTGAATTCAGTACATGAAAATAGAAACTTTTGTTGTTTGCACTAATAACAAATTGAATACATGTGTTTTTCGAGCGAAAATTTTGTTAAACCTAGTATATACTTTATAATAATCGTAAGTTCCCTTTCCATTAGTTTTTGAAGATAATTAAATTTTATGAAGAATTTTATTTAAAAATTTGGCAATAATTGAATGTCTGTTGGAAATTTTATTAAATTTTTTGAAAATAATTAAATTCCTAAAAAGCATTTTATTATTTATGAAAATAATTGAATTCTTGTGAATGATTTATTGGAAATTCTTAAAATAATGGAATTTCCAAGAAGAAATTTATTACTTTTTAAAAATAATTGAATTATTGTGATGAATATTGTAATTTATGAAAATAATTGAATTTTGAAAATAATTTTATTAAAATACCTCAAAATAATTGAATTTTTAAGAGTAATTTTCCTTACTTATCTACATAATTGAATTCTTTCGAAAAGTGATTTGTGTAAATAATTGAATTCTTAGAAGAAATTTTATTAAATTTTTAAAAATATATGAATTATTTCAAAAAAATTTAATTTAAATTTTATTTAAAACAATTAATTTCTTTCGAACAATTTTATTAAATTTTTGAAAATAATGATTCAATCTTTCCAAAAAATATTAAAAGAACATTTTTTTAAATAATTGATTTTTTCGAGGAATTGAAATTAAGTTTTTAAGAGAAATTAAATTTTTTGAGCAAGTCCTGTAAAATTATATTAAAAGTAATTCAAATCCTGTAATTGATTTTATTATTTATGGAAATAATTGAATAGTTGCTAGAAATTTTATTATAATTCTCAAGAATAATTGAATTACAGAGAAGATTTTTATTATTTTTGAAAATAATTAAATTATTACGGAAAAGTTTATTAAAATGTTTAAAAGTAATTAAATTTTTGTGAAAAATTTTATTATTTTTGAAAGTAATTGAATTCTTTATAGAAATTTTATTAACGTTGTTTTAAATAATTAAAATTTTTTCGAAATACAGTAAATATTATGAAAATTTTATTACTTTAAATAATTGAATTCTTGTGGAAAACTTTATTTGTGAAACTAACTGAATTTTTCGATTATTATCTTAAAATAGTAATACATATAATTTATTGAAATTCTTCGATGAGTTTTATTATTTATGAAAATAATTAAATTCATGCTTAGAATGTAATCAAAAATTTTTTTTTAAAAATTTCATTTTCATGAAAAATTTTATAATATTAGTGAAAATAATTGAGTTTTTGTGAAAAATAAATTGCATAAATTTTTGTTGAATATTTGATTTTTTCGAAATTTTTTTGAAAAGTAGCCACTTAAAAATAGTGGAAATTTTCTAAAAAAATATTATTTATATTTTTTGTTTAGAAAGTTGAATATGTAATAATTTTTTTACCTTTTCCATTCTTCAGAATAATTAAAATTTTCGTAATGAAGATATCAAATTTTAAATTAGGACCAAAATTTGTTAAAGTTTTTTTTTATACTTTAAAGTTTAAAAATATAATATAATTTGAAAATTTAATTCTAATTAGTTTTTCAGTTAAATGTGTCATAATAAGTATTTCTTTAAAAATTACTTAAATTAAAATAACTTGAAATTGTCTACAATAAATAGCCCAATACAAAATTCCCGCGCGCTGGCGCGCGGATAATTCGCCCATTATTTTATTATTTAAAACGAAATAAATGGTTTTTAAGGCTTCATTTGTTTTTTAGTAGTTTTGACAGTTGTTATTTACTATTCTTGATGTGATGAAAGTAAAAATCAATTAGGAATATTATAATTACTATTATTTTCAATTTGTATAATTCATCATGTTCCTTCAATATTTTCCTATATTCCTCATCACTGTTGTTAACTGGCTGCAAACTTTGTACTTGTATCGACGCAGACAAAAGATTTTGCGATTTCGTCGCTGGCACGTTAAACCACATCTTAGAGAGGAGATGCGGACTACTTATGGTGCTTATGAGACCTTATTCCTTTATTATGCAAACTATGATGAAGAGGAATTCTTCAAAATGAACCATATGACTGTTCTTCAATTTCAAAAGTTGCACTTGTTAATTGGCCCTCATTTGCGGAAAAGAAGTCGAAGAAAGCCATTGCCCACTGAACTCCGATTAGCTTTAACAATAAAGTAGGTGAACTGAAATTATTTATTAAAATAATCATTTTAAAAATATTCCACCTGTCGAACAACTTTTTGGAGTTATTTTCTATTATAGCAGGGTTGACACAGGTATGGAAAACCATAAGGTATTATAGACTTTGTGGTAGTTTCATAGTTTATGAAGCAAACAAAAAAGACAAAAATTCAGAATTTTTTATGAATTCTAAAAATTTAATTTTTTTCAGCACTTTTAATAAAAATTCTTGACTTTTCCTTAAATTCCTTGACCGGTGGCAACCCTGTATTATTTTTTTATGCTTGTTATGTGTCTTTGGATGTATCGGTAACACAGTAAATCGTGAGGTATTAAAAAGTGTTGCAGTTTAAATTAACACCAAAAAAGATTAAAATAATTAATTTTGGTGTTACTTTTTACAATAAATGAAATTTTAGTTCATTAAATTTTTTATAACTATAAAACATGAAGATATCGATAACTCCGAGTCTTCGACTCGAAGTCATCGATTTCTTCATATTTTATAATAATTAAAGATGACCAAGTAATAAAATCATTATTTTATATTATAAGAATATTATACTTCTTCAAAATTATTTTCATTATTTTAATTCAATTATTATTTTCAAAAATTTTTAACTACAATTTTACTTTACATCAATTATTTTTAATAATTTTCGAAAAAGTTCGTTGCCAATTTTCAAATCCATTTGTTTACAATATTCAATTTCACGAAATTTCAATTATTCTTAAATTCTTTAATTAAATGCATATTAGAAAATAAAAACTTCAAATAATATAAAAGAAAATTCAATTAAACTTTTTCAAAACAATTAATTTCAAAATTCAATTATTTCTAAAAATTCACGCTTTATGGCATTTAATATTCAATTATAATCTAAAATTTTAACTAAAATTCATTTTTATGAAATGAAAATCAATTTTTATTAGAAAATTCTACAAGAATTTTAATATTTAAATGCAAAAGTAAATAATTTATTGAATAATTGAATGTTTCTCAAAATTCAATTCTCATAAAGAATTTTATTAACAAATTTTTAAATAATTGAATTCTTTTGTCGAATTTTATTAAAACTTGCATGAACATAATTACTTTTTTCAAGGAATTCAATTATAATTGTATAAAAAATAATTGAAACGCTGCGATGAGTTTTATTATTAGTAAAAATAATTGAATCCTTAAGAAGAATTTTATTACTCTAGAAAATAATTGAATTTCTGCAATAATTTCTAACTTCTCTAAAATTAAATTTTTTTCTAGTGTTTTTTACTAAAATTCTTCAATAAATCCACTATTTTTAATAATATTTAAAAAAGTTCTTTGAGAATTTTCAAATTCATTCGTTTACAATTCAATTTTACAAAATTTCAATTATTCGGAAATTCTGCAATTAAATTATATTGAAAAATAAAAACTTGAAATAATTTCAATAAAAATTCTATCAAACTTTTAAAAAGAATTAATTCTACAGAATTTTTTGTCAAAAATATGAAAAATTAAGAATTTCAATGATTTCAATTTGAAACTTTTTCAAAATTTAATTATTTCTAAAAATTCACGTCATAATGCTTGTGATATTTAATTATAATCTGAAGTTTTAACTAAAATTCATTTTTAAAACCATTTTCATTAGTAATTTCTATGAGAATATAATTATTTAAATACAAAAATAAATTATTTATTTATTTCATATTTCTTGAAATTAAATTCTCATAAAAAATGTTATCAACAAATTTTTTAAATCATTAAATTCTTTGGATGAATTTTAATAAAATTTTTTAAAATAATTACATTTTTCGAGGAATTCGATTAAAATTGCATTAACCTTCGAAGAACACATGGGGTCTTTTTGACTCCACGCTTTTTTACGAAAAGCTTTTTATCTTTTTTTAATATTTTTAATAAGGACTTTCAAGTATACAGACTTATTCTACAGAGTTTAAACTATAATTAAAAAAATTCTTTAGCTTGATTAGATGAGCAGTTTAACCCTCACGGGCTCGAGCCGGGTCCCTCGGACCCGGAGGAAAGTTTTTTTGATCTACTTCCAGTTAAAAAAATATTATTGGAAAATCAACTTCACATTAGGCTTGGGGACGTAAAAACACACATTCTTCATCAATATAAACAATTCTTTATTTATAAAATATTCTGGAAAAATTACCTTTTAAGTCGAACATACGAAAGGGCTCAAGCCGGGTCCGAGGGACCCGGGCTATGAAAAAAAATTTAAAAATTTGCAATTTTTATGCAATATTGGATTTATTTATGGTATTTTTATCAACAACTGCCATAATAAGCGATAACATATGATTAATACATCGGTAAATTTAATAGAACAAAAAATACACATTAAAAAAATCTTGCTTAATAAGTATGTAGTTCGATTTATTCAAAATGACTCATTAAATTTATTAAGCAAATTTTAGTTATATCTTGATTACTTTTTAATATTTAAAATTTGTTATACAATTATATCATTAAAATTGTATTAAATATGGAAAATATGAAGCACTTTGCTATTAAATTTTATTTTTTATTGCATTGAAACATCCGGGTCCCTCGGACCCACCTTGTGCGCGCATTTCAAAAATCGAACTCGAGCCTGTGCGAGGGTTAAATTTGTTTGAGCTTTGAAAAATAGTCTAAAAAAGAGGTGTGTTCTCCGAGGGTTAAAAATAATTGAAATTCTACAATGAGTTTTATTATTTATGAAAATAATTGAAACTCTGTGAAAAATTTTATTATTTATGAAAATAATTGAATTAGTGAGAAGAAATTTATAAAAACTTTGTGAATAATTGAATTCCTGTGAAATTTTTATTATTTATGAAAATAATAAATTAAATGTTTGCATAAAATTTTCTCAATTCCTTTTTAAATAATTGCATTCTTTTGGAAAATTCTATTGAAATAATTGATATTGAAAATCATAGAATTGAGGAAAGTTTTTAAAAATAATTGAAATTTTGCCAAGAATTTTGGAAATAATTGAATTTTGGAGAAGAATTTTATTATTAATAAAGATAATTGAAATGTTAAGAATTTAAAAAAAATTTTGAACATAATTAAATTTTTGCGAAGAACTTTACTATATTTTGAAAATAATTGAATTCCTAAAAAAATTTTATTATTTATGAAAATAATTGAATATTAAATTAAAAAATTTATTTTTTTAATAATTGCTTTGTTTTGGAAAATTTGATTAAAATAGTAGATATTTGAGCATCATTGAATTAAGGAAAATTTTTAAAAATAATTGGAATTTTGTCAAGAATTTTATTCAAATTTTTGAAAATAATTGAAATTTTGACAAGAATTTGATTAAAATTTTGCAAAATAATTTAATATCTGAGAAGAATTTTATTATTTATGAAGAGAATTGAAATTTTTACAGGAATTTTTAAAAATTTTTGAACACAATTGAATTTAGTAACTATGTTACTAAGTTAGTTAGTAAGTTAGTAACTAACTTACTAACTTACTATTCTTCCTGGAGAAGCTAAATTCGTTGAATGTTTATATAAATCGTTGACTTTGGTGTTTTATTTAAAGTAAAATTTCATTCATAGTTGAAAATAACTCCAAAATAGATTATTTTAATCCTGTCTGGTGTTAATTTAATCCTAGAGGGATTAAAACGTTGCAGATTATTTTAACCCATTCTGGTGTTATTTTAACACCTCACGTTTTACTGTGTAAACGTTTATCATTTCTGTTTTTATATACTTTAATTATAGTTACTTAGCGAATGGGGACAGTCAGAGGACAACTTCTAACTTTTTTCGAGTTGGGAAGAGCACCATGTACTCAATTGTCGCCGAAGTATGTCCTTTGATTTGGAAGCATCTTTCTCCAGTGTATTTGAGGTGGAAAACCACTGCGGAATGGAAAATCATTTCTGAAGGCTTTCGTGTGAGATGGGATTTTCCTAATTGCCTTGGAGCATTGGATGGCAAAGAAATCAGGATTTCAGCTCCTCCAAACTCTGGAAGCCAGTATTATAACTATAAAAAATTTCATAGTTTCAAATTGTTAGCGATTTGTGACGCCTATTATAGGTTTACATGGGTAGACATTGGAGATTACGGGTCCGTAAGTGATGTATCTACCTGGAAAAATACAGATCTCTACCACGCATTGGAAAGAAATAATTCTAATATTCCGGAAAATTCAGAATTGCCACAATCGAAAGTAACACTTCCGTATTTCTTCATTGGGGATGCAATATTTCCAATAAAGAAGTACTTAATGAAACCTTTCTCAAAAAATGATTTGACCGGGGAAAGACAAAAAATTTTCAATTATAGGTAATTAACTATATTATATTGAGTTACGCAGGGTATCCGCAAAATTTTATTTTCAAAATTCCCTGACTTTTCCCTGATTAATTTTTTATTTTCCCTTTCTAACAAATTTTTGAATCTTCGTTGCATTCCGGTAATCTGTTCGTAGTTTTTATTTAAATGTTGTTTGCTTTTTTGTTTTTGAACTTTTTAAATAATGTTTCTTTTTAAAAGTTAAAAATTTTTAAAATAATGCACTGAATATAATTGAATTCTTGTAAAGTATTTATAAAAAAATTTGAAAATAATTGAATTCATTACAAGAATTTTATTAACAGTTCTTTCCATAATTGAATTCTTTCAAAAAAATGTAATTAAAATTGTATTGAAAATAATTCAATTCTTGGCAAGATTTATATTAAAATTATTTTTAAAAAATTGAATTGTTTTGAAGAATTTATTTCAACATTCTCAAAAATAATGAATTTTTTTTTAATAAGTTTTACTTGAAATTCTGAAAATAATTTAATTTTATGGAAGAATTTTTTTCAAGTTTTTATTAAGTACCTATTATTTTTTATTCACGTTTTTATTTTATTTTTAATTTTAATGAACGATTCTCCTATTAAATTATATTAAAATTATTCACAGAAAATTAAATTCTTTTAATCAATTTTATTACACTGTAAAAAATTTAGGGAGTTAACGGACTCGGGAGTTGGGAGTGAAATTTTTCGAGTTAAAAATCAACTCCAAAAGAGAGATAATTTCTAATTCCCTTCATTCAACACCCGCACGAGTTATTTTTTCCATGGGGAGTTAGCATTTGGGTGTTAAATTTTAAATCTCTTTATTTAACTCCCCTGGCATTAACTCCCCAATGGGTGCGACTTTTATAGACCCCCCTTTTTACAGTGTAGAGAAATTTTATTAAAATTGAATTTTTCCCTAGAAATTTTATTAAAATTGTATTGAAAATAATTGAATTTCTCCGAAGAATTTTATTATTTACAAGAGTAATTGCATTCTTGCCAACAACATTACAATTTATAGAAATAATTGAATTGTTTCGAAGAATTTTATATCAGAATTTGTTGAAAATAATTGAATTTAAATAATATTTTTAAAAATAATTGTATTCTTTCGAAAATTTTTATTAAAATTGTAATTAAAAATAATTTAATTCTTCCGAAACATTTTATTATTTATAAAAATTAAAAATATTTAAATTCTTATGAAGAATTTTCTTTTTTATAAAAATAATTAAATGCTTTTGGAGGATTTTACAATAATTCAAAAATATAATTGAATTGTTTTCAAGAATTTTATTTGAATTTTTGAAAAGAATTTAATTTTTTTAAAGAATTTCATTAAAAAATTTCATTAAAATTGTTGAAATTAATTGAATTTATGTTAAAATTCTTGAAAATAATCGAATTTAATTATAATATTTAAAAAAAATAATTGTGTTCTTTCGAGAAATTTGATTAAAATTGTATTGAAAATAATTGAATTGCTCTAGAAAATTTTATTATTTAAGAGAATAAAGAAATTCTTGCTTAAAATTCTATTAATTAAAATTTTTAAATAATAGTAAACAAGAATATTTAACAATATGTACTTAATAAGTGAATTCCTTAAATTTTAAATTTGTAATAATTTAAAAATAGATGTTTCTTCTTGAAAATAGAAAATTTTTTAATTCACAAAGTAATAAGAAATGGAATATCGCATTCCGCACGCTATATATTACAAAAACGTCTGAATAAAAAAATGAATTGACATTTATATTATATATATCAAAGTTTTTTAATTTGTAGTTTTTCTCGATCAAAGTTCCCTGCCTTTTCCCTGATTTAAATTTTTCTGACTTGCGGCCACCCTGGTTATGGTAAAATTTTGAATTTCAGTAAGACAGATAATTAATCAAACAATTTAATTCATTTTACCCTGACAATAATTGACTTTCTAACGATTATGTATGAGAAAATAAGAATTGAAAAAAATTTTAAATAACTAATCTATTATACGTTGTTTACAGAGTTTCGAGAGCTAGAAATTGCATTGAAGATGCGTTCGGCATTTTATCGGAGAAGTGGCAAATATTGCAAAGGCGCTTGGATTTTAAAGTAGAAACATCCATTGCAATTGTACAAGCTCTCGTGTGTTTGCACAATTTCATTATAAATGAAGAGTTGCCATTAATTGATAAAAATAGACAATACTGTCCGCCATCTTCGCAATATGGAAATATCGATGAGGATGAGGATCTGAATGTTGAGGAAAGTTGTTTCGAAGAAGCTATAGATGTGCGAGAACAACTGACAAATTATTTTACATCTCCCGCTGGTCGATTGCGCTAGACTAGTTATAATTTTTTTCCAGTTAAGATTTTTATTGATTGATTCTAAATATTTCTTCATTAATTGAGGCTCCGGATCTTAAAAGTGCACTTTTAGCATTGATTTTGAATGGTAAAAGTGCTCTCTTAAGATCCGGAGCCTCAAAATTGTAGTTCTTTAAGGGGTAACACTACTGTAGAGTCAGAAAAAGAGAACTATATCTTTGTTAATTTGTTTTTAGAAAATGGAAAGTAGAATATTGAATATTGATGTGTAGAAACAAAATTTGTATTTAAAATTTAATAATAAAATGGCGTTGATAAATTATATAGTAAAAATCGACTATTTTTTTCTATGGCCGGAAATAAGGTTTCTTGAAAAGTTTAAGTCCTGGAACAGAAAACAAAGAAATTTTATAATCTATATAATATAAACTTGAGAAGTACAAAGGAGTTTTTTTATATCAATTTTTGTAAAAATGGTGCCCTTTTTAGTAAAATAATCAATTTTTTGACAAAAAATGAAAAGTAAATTGTTTCTAAAAAGTAAAGTTTACATACAATCAAAAAACCCCTATGTACTTCCAAAGTTTATGGTATATAATTAAAGGAGAAAGAAGCTATCAATTATCCGAATCAAATACAAAAATTTTTGTAAAGTGTTTAATCGCTGTAGGGTGGGCAAAAGTTATTGACCGGCACTGTACGTATACTACAGGGTGGCCACCGGACCTTGAAACCTTGAAAACCTTGAAATGGACGTGAATTTTGTCAAACCTTGAAAAAACCGTGAATTGGACGTGAATTTTTTTAAAAACCTTGAATTTTAGCATTATATATTATTAAAACTGAAAAAAAAAATTTTTTGACCATTTTCAAAATTTTATTTTTTGAAAAAATTAAAATTTTTCAGGGTTGCCACAGGTCAGGAAAAGTACTGGAAAAAATTGAATTTTGGAGAAGTTACAAATGATTGTAGAAATTCAATTATTTTCAAAAGTAATAAAATTCTTCGCAGAAATTCAATTATGTTCGAAAATTAAATAAAATTCAATTATCTTTAAAATAATAAAATTCTTCAATGATTTTCAATATCTACAGTTTTAATAAAATTTTTCAAAAGAATTCAATTATTTAAAACAAAAATTTTTTTATAAAATTCTAAGCAAACTTCGCAATAATTCAATTATTTTCATAAATAATAACATTTTTTACAAAAATTCAATTATTTTCATGAATAATAAAATTCATCATAGAATTTCAATTATTTTTAATATAATTTCAATTGAATTTCTCGAAAAATTTTATTATTCTTGAAAATTTTATTAAAATTTCTCGACAAAAATCAAATTAGTTGATAAAATTCTTTATGTTAATTTTGTTTCGAAAAACATTCATTTATTCAATAAATTATTTATTTTTGTATTTAAATAATTGAATTCTTGTAGAATTTTCCAATTAAACTTGATTTTAAAATAAATATTAGTTAAAATTTTAGATAATAATTGAATATTAAAAGCATTATAGCATGAATTTTTAAAAATACATCATTTAATTCTTTCGAAGAATTAGAACACTTTTCTAAAAACCATTTTTTTGGAATCAGGGGGTCATGAAACGTAAAGATTTAGCAAAATTAGACATTGCTCAAAATCGCACAAATCCAAGACTTTCTCATTTTTGATGAGAATGTAAAAACAAATTTTATGGAAAAAATCAAAAAAAGGCAGAATTTTTGAAACTTTTGAGTTCTTTCTTGTTCCTAATTTTGTATTTTTACCTAAATTTGGCATCTAAAAGAAAAAAAGGAAGGTTTCGATATGTTTTTAATGTTTTCTCATGTTTCGGCTAATGCTTCACTCACTATAAATCTCAATTTTTTGCACTTTTTTGGAAAAAAATTTTTTTAATTTGTGTAAAAGATGCAATTGTCGATTCTAATGTTAAGAAAGGAGTATTAGCATAATGTGAACTAATTTTTATTAACACGGCCCCAATATGACAAATTTTCTACTGAAGAGAAGGCTGACAAAAAGTCCAAAAAAAGCAATAAATAGCAAATTTTTAAAAAATTAAAAAATTCATAACTTTTTTGTTTTTTGTTGTACTGAAAAGTGTCTAAAGGAAAAGTTGTTTGTTTTTGCACCAAATTTAAGGAAAAAATTTTAAAAAAATATTTTTTTGAAAATTGTAAAAAATACAAAATTTTGAAAATTTCAAAATTTTGTATTTTTGTTGTTTTTTGACGAAATGGGCTGCCCAACGAACTCAGGCTTCATTTTTATGGACTAAAAAAGTGTGCCAAATTGCAAGACGATTCATAAAAATTTATTCGAGTTATCGTGGCGACAAATTTTTCTACAGACAGACGACAGACAGACAGACAGACAGACGGACAGACACTTTTCTAAAAACCATTTTTTTGGAATCAGGGGGTCATGAAACGTAAAGATTTAGCAAAATTAGACATTGCTCAAAATCGCACAAATCCAAGACTTTCTCATTTTTGATGAGAATGTAAAAACAAATTTTATGGAAAAAATCAAAAAAAGGCAGAATTTTTGAAACTTTTGAGTTCTTTCTTGTTCCTAATTTTGTATTTTTACCTAAATTTGGCATCTAAAAGAAAAAAAGGAAGGTTTCGATATGTTTTTAATGTTTTCTCATGTTTCGGCTAATGCTTCACTCACTATAAATCTCAATTTTTTGCACTTTTTTGGAAAACAATTTTTTTAATTTGTGTAAAAGATGCAATTGTCGATTTTAAATGTTAAGAAAGGTGTATTAGCATAATGTGAACTAATTTTTATTAACACGGCCCCAATATGACAAATTTTCTACTGAAGAGAAGGCTGACAAAAAGTCCAAAAAAAGCAATAAATAGCAAATTTTTAAAAAATTAAAAAATTCATAACTTTTTTTTTTTTGTTGTACTGAAAAGTGTCTAAAGGAAAAGTTGTTTGTTTTTGCACCAAATTTAAGGAAAAAATTTTAAAAAAATATTTTTTTGAAAATTGTAAAAAATACAAAATTTTGAAAATTTCAAAATTTTGTATTTTTGTTGTTTTTTGACGAAATGGGCTGCCCAACGAACTCAGGCTTCATTTTTATGGACTAAAAAAGTGTGCCAAATTGCAAGACGATTCATAAAAATTTATTCGAGTTATCGTGGCGACAAATTTTTCTACATACAGACGACAGACAGACAGACGGACAGTTCTAAAAACCATTTTTTTGGAATCAGGGGGTCATGAAACGTAAAGATTTAGCAAAATTAGACATTGCTCAAAATCGCACAAATCCAAGACTTTCTCATTTTTGATGAGAATGTAAAAACAAATTTTATGGAAAAAATCAAAAAAAGGCAGAATTTTTGAAACTTTTGAGTTCTTTCTTGTTCCTAATTTTGTATTTTTACCTAAATTTGGCATCTAAAAGAAAAAAAGGAAGGTTTCGATATGTTTTTAATGTTTTCTCATGTTTCGGCTAATGCTTCACTCACTATAAATCTCAATTTTTTGCACTTTTTTGGAAAAAAATTTTTTTAATTTGTGTAAAAGATGCAATTGTCGATTCTAATGTTAAGAAAGGAGTATTAGCATAATGTGAACTAATTTTTATTAACACGGCCCCAATATGACAAATTTTCTACTGAAGAGAAGGCTGACAAAAAGTCCAAAAAAACCAATAAATAGCAAATTTTTAAAAAATTAAAAAATTCATAACTTTTTTGTTTTTTGTTGTACTGAAAAGTGTCTAAAGGAAAAGTTGTTTGTTTTTGCACCAAATTTAAGGAAAAAATTTTAAAAAAATATTTTTTTGAAAATTGTAAAAAATACAAAATTTTGAAAATTTCAAAATTTTGTATTTTTGTTGTTTTTTGACGAAATGGGCTGCCCAACGAACTCAGGCTTCATTTTTATGGACTAAAAAAGTGTGCCAAATTGCAAGACGATTCATAAAAATTTATTCGAGTTATCGTGGCGACAAATTTTTCTACAGACAGACGACAGACAGACAGACAGACAGACGGACAGACACTTTTCTAAAAACCATTTTTTTGGAATCAGGGGGTCATGAAACGTAAAGATTTAGCAAAATTAGACATTGCTCAAAATCGCACAAATCCAAGACTTTCTCATTTTTGATGAGAATGTAAAAACAAATTTTATGGAAAAAATCAAAAAAAGGCAGAATTTTTGAAACTTTTGAGTTCTTTCTTGTTCCTAATTTTGTATTTTTACCTAAATTTGGCATCTAAAAGAAAAAAAGGAAGGTTTCGATATGTTTTTAATGTTTTCTCATGTTTCGGCTAATGCTTCACTCACTATAAATCTCAATTTTTTGCACTTTTTTGGAAAAAAATTTTTTTAATTTGTGTAAAAGATGCAATTGTCGATTCTAATGTTAAGAAAGGAGTATTAGCATAATGTGAACTAATTTTTATTAACACGGCCCCAATATGACAAATTTTCTACTGAAGAGAAGGCTGACAAAAAGTCCAAAAAAAGCAATAAATAGCAAATTTTTAAAAAATTAAAAAATTCATAACTTTTTTGTTTTTTGTTGTACTGAAAAGTGTCTAAAGGAAAAGTTGTTTGTTTTTGCACCAAATTTAAGGAAAAAATTTAAAAAAAATTTTTTTTTTTTGAAAATTGTAAAAAATACAAAATTTTGAAAATTTCAAAATTTTGTATTTTTGTTGTTTTTTGACGAAATGGGCTGCCCAACGAACTCAGGCTTCATTTTTATGGACTAAAAAAGTGTGCCAAATTGCAAGACGATTCATAAAAATTTATTCGAGTTATCGTGGCGACAAATTTTTCTACAGACAGACGACAGACAGACAGACGGACAGTTCTAAAAACCATTTTTTTGGAATCAGGGGGTCATGAAACGTAAAGATTTAGCAAAATTAGACATTGCTCAAAATCGCACAAATCCAAGACTTTCTCATTTTTGATGAGAATGTAAAAACAAATTTTATGGAAAAAATCAAAAAAAGGCAGAATTTTTGAAACTTTTGAGTTCTTTCTTGTTCCTAATTTTGTATTTTTACCTAAATTTGGCATCTAAACGAAAAAAAGGAAGGTTTCGATATGTTTTTAATGTTTTCTCATGTTTCGGCTAATGCTTCACTCACTATAAATCTCAATTTTTTGCACTTTTTTGGAAAAAAATTTTTTTAATTTGTGTAAAAGATGCAATTGTCGATTCTAATGTTAAGAAAGGTGTATTAGCATAATGTGAACTAATTTTTATTAACACGGCCCCAATATGACAAATTTTCTACTGAAGAGAAGGCTGACAAAAAGTCCAAAAAAAGCAATAAATAGCAAATTTTTAAAAAATTAAAAAATTCATAACTTTGTTGTTTTTTGTTGTACTGAAAAGTGTCTAAAGGAAAAGTTGTTTGTTTTTGCACCAAATTTAAGGAAAAAATTTTAAAAAAATAGTTTTTTGAAAATTGTAAAAAATACAAAATTTTGAAAATTTCAAAATTTTGTATTTTTGTTTTTTTTTGACGAAATGGGCTGCCCAACGAACTCAGGCTTCATTTTTATGGACTAAAAAAGTGTGCCAAATTGCAAGACGATTCATAAAAATTTATTCGAGTTATCGTGGCGACAAATTTTTCTACAGACAGACGACAGACAGACAGACAGACAGACGGACAGACACTTTTCTAAAAACCATTTTTTTGGAATCAGGGGGTCATGAAACGTAAAGATTTAGCAAAATTAGACATTGCTCAAAATCGCACAAATCCAAGACTTTCTCATTTTTGATGAGAATGTAAAAACAAATTTTATGGAAAAAATCAAAAAAAGGCAGAATTTTTGAAACTTTTGAGTTCTTTCTTGTTCCTAATTTTGTATTTTTACCTAAATTTGGCATCTAAAAGAAAAAAAGGAAGGTTTCGATATGTTTTTAATGTTTTCTCATGTTTCGGCTAATGCTTCACTCACTATAAATCTCAATTTTTTGCACTTTTTTGGAAAAAAATTTTTTTAATTTGTGTAAAAGATGCAATTGTCGATTCTAATGTTAAGAAAGGAGTATTAGCATAATGTGAACTAATTTTTATTAACACGGCCCCAATATGACAAATTTTCTACTGAAGAGAAGGCTGACAAAAAGTCCAAAAAAAGCAATAAATAGCAAATTTTTAAAAAATTAAAAAATTCATAACTTTTTTGTTTTTTGTTGTACTGAAAAGTGTCTAAAGGAAAAGTTGTTTGTTTTTGCACCAAATTTAAGGAAAAAATTTTAAAAAAATATTTTTTTGAAAATTGTAAAAAATACAAAATTTTGAAAATTTCAAAATTTTGTATTTTTGTTGTTTTTTGACGAAATGGGCTGCCCAACGAACTCAGGCTTCATTTTTATGGACTAAAAAAGTGTGCCAAATTGCAAGACGATTCATAAAAATTTATTCGAGTTATCGTGGCGACAAATTTTTCTACAGACAGACGACAGACAGACAGACAGACAGACGGACAGACACTTTTCTAAAAACCATTTTTTTGGAATCAGGGGGTCATGAAACGTAAAGATTTAGCAAAATTAGACATTGCTCAAAATCGCACAAATCCAAGACTTTCTCATTTTTGATGAGAATGTAAAAACAAATTTTATGGAAAAAATCAAAAAAAGGCAGAATTTTTGAAACTTTTGAGTTCTTTCTTGTTCCTAATTTTGTATTTTTACCTAAATTTGGCATCTAAAAGAAAAAAAGGAAGGTTTCGATATGTTTTTAATGTTTTCTCATGTTTCGGCTAATGCTTCACTCACTATAAATCTCAATTTTTTGCACTTTTTTGGAAAAAAATTTTTTTAATTTGTGTAAAAGATGCAATTGTCGATTCTAATGTTAAGAAAGGAGTATTAGCATAATGTGAACTAATTTTTATTAACACGGCCCCAATATGACAAATTTTCTACTGAAGAGAAGGCTGACAAAAAGTCCAAAAAAATCAATAAATAGCAAATTTTTAAAAAATTAAAAAATTCATAACTTTTTTGTTTTTTGTTGTACTGAAAAGTGTCTAAAGGAAAAGTTGTTTGTTTTTGCACCAAATTTAAGGAAAAAATTTAAAAAAATTTTTTTTTTTTGAAAATTGTAAAAAATACAAAATTTTGAAAATTTCAAAATTTTGTATTTTTGTTGTTTTTTGACGAAATGGGCTGCCCAACGAACTCAGGCTTCATTTTTATGGACTAAAAAAGTGTGCCAAATTGCAAGACGATTCATAAAAATTTATTCGAGTTATCGTGGCGACAAATTTTTCTACAGACAGACGACAGACAGACAGACGGACAGACACTTTTCTAAAAACCATTTTTTTGGAATCAGGGGGTCATAAAACGTAAAGATTTAGCAAAATTAGACATTGCTCAAAATCGCACAAATCCAAGACTTTCTCATTTTTGATGAGAATGTTAAAACAAATTTTATGGAAAAAATCAAAAAAAGGCAGAATTTTTGAAACTTTTGAGTTCTTTCTTGTTCCTAATTTTGTATTTTTACCTAAATTTGGCATCTAAAAGAAAAAAAGGAAGGTTTCGATATGTTTTTAATGTTTTCTCATGTTTCGGCTAATGCTTCACTCACTATAAATCTCAATTTTTTGCACTTTTTTGGAAAAAAATTTTTTTAATTTGTGTAAAAGATGCAATTGTCGATTCTAATGTTAAGAAAGGTGTATTAGCATAATGTGAACTAATTTTTATTAACACGGCCCCAATATGACAAATTTTCTACTGAAAAGAAGGCTGACAAAAAGTCCAAAAAAAGCAATAAATAGCAAATTTTTAAAAAATTAAAAAATTTATAACTTTTTTGTTTTTTGTTGTACTGAAAAGTGTCTAAAGGAAAAGTTGTTTGTTTTTGCACCAAATTTAAGGAAAAAATTTAAAAAAAATATTTTTTTGAAAATTGTAAAAAATACAAAATTTTTAAAATTTCAAAATTTTGTATTTTTGTTGTTTTTTGACGAAATGGGCTGCCCAACGAACTCAGGCTTCATTTTTATGGACTAAAAAAGTGTGCCAAATTGCAAGACGATTCATAAAAATTTATTCGAGTTATCGTGGCGACAAATTTTTCTACAGACAGACGACAGACAGACAGACAGACAGACGGACAGACACTTTTCTAAAAACCATTTTTTTGGAATCAGGGGGTCATGAAACGTAAAGATTTAGCAAAATTAGACATTGCTCAAAATCGCACAAATCCAAGACTTTCTCATTTTTGATGAGAATGTAAAAACAAATTTTATGGAAAAAATCAAAAAAAGGCAGAATTTTTGAAACTTTTGAGTTCTTTCTTGTTCCTAATTTTGTATTTTTACCTAAATTTGGCATCTAAAAGAAAAAAAGGAAGGTTTCGATATGTTTTTAATGTTTTCTCATGTTTCGGCTAATGCTTCACTCACTATAAATCTCAATTTTTTGCACTTTTTTGGAAAAAAATTTTTTTAATTTGTGTAAAAGATGCAATTGTCGATTCTAATGTTAAGAAAGGAGTATTAGCATAATGTGAACTAATTTTTATTAACACGGCCCTAATATGACAAATTTTCTACTGAAGAGAAGGCTGACAAAAAGTCCAAAAAAAGCAATAAATAGCAAATTTTTAAAAAATTAAAAAATTCATAACTTTTTTGTTTTTTGTTGTACTGAAAAGTGTCTAAAGGAAAAGTTGTTTGTTTTTGCATTAAATTTAAGGAAAAAATTTTAAAAAAATATTTTTTTGAAAATTGTAAAAAATACAAAATTTTGAAAATTTCAAAATTTTGTATTTTTGTTGTTTTTTGACGAAATGGGCTGCCCAACGAACTCAGGCTTCATTTTTATGGACTAAAAAAGTGTGCCAAATTGCAAGACGATTCATAAAAATTTATTCGAGTTATCGTGGCGACAAATTTTTCTACAGACAGACGACAGACAGACAGACGGACAGACACTTTTCTAAAAACCATTTTTTTGGAATCAGGGGGTCATGAAACGTAAAGATTTAGCAAAATTAGACATTGCTCAAAATCGCACAAATCCAAGACTTTCTCATTTTTGATGAGAATGTAAAAACAAATTTTATGGAAAAAATCAAAAAAAGGCAGAATTTTGAAACTTTTGAGTTCTTTCTTGTTCCTAATTTTGTATTTTTACCTAAATTTGGCATCTAAAAGAAAAAAAGGAAGGTTTCGATATGTTTTTAATGTTTTCTCATGTTTCGGCTAATGCTTCACTCACTATAAATCTCAATTTTTTGCACTTTTTTGGAAAACAATTTTTTTAATTTGTGTAAAAGATGCAATTGTCGATTTTAAATGTTAAGAAAGGTGTATAAGCATAATGTGAACTAATTTTTATTAACACGGCCCCAATATGACAAATTTTCTACTGAAGAGAAGGCTGACAAAAAGTCCAAAAAAAGCAATAAATAGCAAATTTTTAAAAAATTAAAAAATTCATAACTTTTTTTTTTTTGTTGTACTGAAAAGTGTCTGAAGGAAAAGTTGTTTGTTTTTGCACCAAATTTAAGGAAAAAATTTTAAAAAAATATTTTTTTGAAAATTGTAAAAAATACAAAATTTTGAAAATTTCAAAATTTTGTATTTTTGTTGTTTTTTGACGAAATGGGCTGCCCAACGAACTCAGGCTTCATTTTTATGGACTAAAAAAGTGTGCCAAATTGCAAGACGATTCATAAAAATTTATTCGAGTTATCGTGGCGACAAATTTTTCTACAGACAGACGACAGACAGACAGACGGACAGTTCTAAAAACCATTTTTTTGGAATCAGGGGGTCATGAAACGTAAAGATTTAGCAAAATTAGACATTGCTCAAAATCGCACAAATCCAAGACTTTCTCATTTTTGATGAGAATGTAAAAACAAATTTTATGGAAAAAATCAAAAAAAGGCAGAATTTTTGAAACTTTTGAGTTCTTTCTTGTTCCTAATTTTGTATTTTTACCTAAATTTGGCATCTAAAAGAAAAAAAGGAAGGTTTCGATATGTTTTTAATGTTTTCTCATGTTTCGGCTAATGCTTCACTCACTATAAATCTCAATTTTTTGCACTTTTTTGGAAAAAATTTTTTTTAATTTGTGTAAAAGATGCAATTGTCGATTCTAATGTTAAGAAAGGTGTATTAGCATAATGTGAACTAATTTTTATTAACACGGCCCCAATATGACAAATTTTCTACTGAAGAGAAGGCTGACAAAAAGTCCAAAAAAAGCAATAAATAGCAAATTTTTAAAAAATTAAAAAATTCATAACTTTGTTGTTTTTTGTTGTACTTAAAAGTGTCTAAAGGAAAAGTTGTTTGTTTTTGCACCAAATTTAAGGAAAAAATTTTTAAAAAATAGTTTTTTGAAAATTGTAAAAAATACAAAATTTTGAAAATTTCAAAATTTTGTATTTTTGTTTTTTTTTGACGAAATGGGCTGCCCAACGAACTCAGGCTTCATTTTTATGGACTAAAAAAGTGTGCCAAATTGCAAGACGATTCATAAAAATTTATTCGAGTTATCGTGGCGACAAATTTTTCTACAGACAGACGACAGACAGACAGACGGACAGACACTTTTCTAAAAACCATTTTTTTGGAATCAGGGGGTCATGAAACGTAAAGATTTAGCAAAATTAGACATTGCTCAAAATCGCACAAATCCAAGACTTTCTCATTTTTGATGAGAATGTAAAAACAAATTTTATGGAAAAAATCAAAAAAAGGCAGAATTTTTCAAATTTTTGAGTTCTTTCTTGTTCCTAATTTTGTATTTTTACCTAAATTTGGCATCTAAAAGAAAAAAAGGAAGGTTTCGATATGTTTTTAATGTTTTCTCATGTTTCGGCTAATGCTTCACTCACTATAAATCTCAATTTTTTGCACTTTTTTGGAAAAAAATTTTTTTAATTTGTGTAAAAGATGCAATTGTCGATTCTAATGTTAAGAAAGGTGTATTAGCATAATGTGAACTAATTTCTATTAACACGGCCCCAATATGACAAATTTTCTACTGAAGAGAAGGCTGACAAAAAGTCCAAAAAAAGCAATAAATAGCAAATTTTTAAAAAATTAAAAAATTCATAACTTTTTTGTTTTTTGTTGTACTGAAAAGTGTCTAAAGGAAAAGTTGTTTGTTTTTGCACCAAATTTAAGGAAAAAATTTAAAAAAAATTTTTTTTTTTTAAAATTGTAAAAAATACAAAATTTTGAAAATTTCAAAATTTTGTATTTTTGTTGTTTTTTGACGAAATGGGCTGCCCAACGAACTCAGGCTTCATTTTTATGGACTAAAAAAGTGTGCCAAATTGCAAGACGATTCATAAAAATTTATTCGAGTTATCGTGGCGACAAATTTTTCTACAGACAGACGACAGACAGACAGACAGACGGACAGACACTTTTCTAAAAACCATTTTTTTGGAATCAGGGGGTCATGAAACGTAAAGATTTAGCAAAATTAGACATTGCTCAAAATCGCACAAATCCAAGACTTTCTCATTTTTGATGAGAATGTAAAAATTGCGTAAAATCTTATTTCACTATTTGTGCAATGTTTTGAGAAGCCACTTTGACAAAATATATTACAAATTTTTATTTTTAATGTTTTTTCTTTTTTTATTAAAAAGAAACTCATTTTAAAAATATTTAATACATTTTTAAAAGTTTTTGCATGGAAAACTGTATTTTATGTTAAGCTTACCTGTTTTCGATTCACAATGTCAGTTTTACGCTCTTTTCATAAAAGTTTTTGTAGAATGCCACGAGAAATACCATATTTCTTAGTATTCGTGTAAATATTCAGTACTTTTTTGTATTTTATTAATATACTGTGAACTACAATTTTTTTACGTTTATAATTTAATTTGTTACACGAACATGACGAATTTGGTTGAACGAGAAGGTTATGAAAAATATATAACAAATGAATATCACATAATATTCAATAAATTTTTTTTTATCAGCTGCTTGGATTTTAGCACCAATATTATTTTTAATTACTGTACAATAATTTTCAAATTATTTTTTAAATTTTTAATTAAATTGAAACTTTATATAGTCCAATCGATTTAATTTGTATTGTAGAGTAATCATTTTATAGTGTAAAATTAAGTTTAAAAAAAATTCGAAATTTCAATTTTTTGTTAATCATAAAAATATCTCTTAATTTTATTAACATGAGTAAAACTTATATTTTATTTTTGTACCAGGAATTAAATTAATTAAATTAATTAAAATCACTATAAAGAAAAGAGAAACTAAACCTGTATAACCTTTTTTAAAAAAATCTCCACGAACACAAATCTTCTTTATGAGAAAGAAGAAATTACTATTATTCTCAATAATTATAAAATACCAAATACTTCACGCGCGTGTATAATTTGCTAGTTATAATACATCATGAACAGAATAACATAATTAATAATATACAATTTATTAATTAGCTGGTGAAGGCGGTAAAGTTTTTTGTAATTTTACTAAATTTAATTTCAATAATTTGTTGTTAACTAAAATTATTAAAGTTCATCAGTTTAAAAAATCCTACACGGAGAGAAGAGTTATGGAGCTCTCACAGCTCTGCCTGCCTGCGCAGGCAGTAATTGGAGTAAGAGAGAAAATCAATTAGAGTGAAAGAGACAGTAAATTCAAATTTATATGCTGCCTACTAGCTGTGAGAGCGCCTTTATAGTGAGTTGCACTATCACGCGTTTAGTAACAAAATTTGAGTTGAGACTAATGAATATTAGGTAAAGGATACGAAACAGCATTCAATTTTTTTTGTCGATCGAACTAAACATAGTAGTAAAGATGACTGTCTGTTTAGTAATGCAAACAAAACTAATTTTTGTGATCAACCTTGAATGTGGTTTTGACACCTGTTTTCTCAAATGTGCGATATGGAGGTTAAAAACCTTTTAAAAAGTTGTGGACTTGAAA
This sequence comes from Leptopilina heterotoma, assembly GCF_015476425.1. Classification (NCBI taxonomy): domain Eukaryota; kingdom Metazoa; phylum Arthropoda; class Insecta; order Hymenoptera; family Figitidae; genus Leptopilina; species Leptopilina heterotoma. The sequence continues at coordinate 106,360 of NW_025111065.1, forward strand.
AATATGTCAATGTCTTTGAAGGTAAGTTTATAATAAATTTAAAATGTATTTATAGTTTTGGGTTAAATATTTGAAACAGGTTAACATTTATTCTGTACATAAAAAGTATTAATATAATGTTGAATAAATTAAATATTAAAATAATATACATTTGTTCTCATTTTTATTATCTTTTTCCAGCAAATAGAATTGACTCCTTTTCCTTACCATTATTAACTTTCGACACGTTGAGTACATTAATTCCTCCTATAGGAGAAAGAATAAAATTTTTACATGAAGTAACTAACTTACTGAACAAACTTGAAGTAAGTAAAAAAGTTCAAAAATATAAATAATAATTTTGTGTTTTATCTAAATAAATTTTCATATAATTCTTAGGAGGTTGTTCATTCAGAAGACGAAAGTCAAGCGTTTAACGCCGCTCCTGATGATTCTTTGATAAACACCATTTCGAAACCTCTGACAGATCCAGAACCTGATGAAAATATAATTGCGAATCCTGCTGTTCCTGTCGAAAATCCAAATCCAGAACTAATTGAAATCGATGTGTCAGAAGATGTCAGTATTAAAACATTAATAATTTTAATCTAATTATTTAAAAAATGATATTAACCTAAAATTTCTATCCTTATATGAAATCAGCAGATATGCAAATTAGGTAAAGAGAGACATTCTTATTGACATTGCCTTTAGAGAAAGAAAGAAAGGTAGCCGTTACCAGAGAAAGCGTTATCGGCGCCGTTATCCAGACGTTATCGAGACCGTTACCTTTGGAGTTTCTATTACTATATATATTATATATATATACATATAATAGACTTTTCTTTATATTTCCCTTGCGATGAAGGAAGAAAGAAAATATTACCTGGGTTCTCCGAGGTAATCCCCATTACAAAGGCTATTGTTTAAGGGTTCGTAATCCTTCTTAGGGTCGAATACAGGCCTATATATATATATATATATATATATCTATGAGTGCGAAGAGGACACTCACGTTTAGGGCCTACCACCTAAATATAAGAACGAAAATTTAATTTAAAAATCATATCGTCGATTATTTTCCTTGGAGCACGTTCTACGTGTCTTCAACGAAATTGAAGTATAACAATTTTTTTGGGAATTCACTCACTATAGGTGAGTGAATAAAAAAGTTAAATAAGTGAATTATCAGTGAATACTTCGTGAATTAGTAAATAGTGATTTAGTGAATAGTAAGTATTAGTGAATATAATTAAATAAGTGAATATTAAATAATAATAGAAATACATTAAAATACTTTTTTCTAATTTTTTTCAATCATTTAAATAATTATGTATTTGAGTTGTGTTTAGTTTTCGAAGTTAATTAATAAAGTTAAAAAATTTTTTTTATGTTTATTAATAAATTAAAAAATTTGTTATAATTTGGAAATCGTATGTAATTGGAATCCAAAGGCAAAATTAGAAGTTGGTTATATTGGATAAAAGGCAAAATTGGTTAAATTGGTTATATTGGATAAAAGGCAAAATTGGTTACATTGGTTTTATTGGATAAAAGGCAAAATTGGTTATATTGGTTTTATTGGATAAAAGACAAAATTGGTTATATTGGATAAAAGGCAAAATTGGTTATATTGGATAAATATTGGTTATATTGGATAAAAGGCAAAATTGGTTATATTGGATAAAAAGCTGGAAATTGGTTAAATTGGTTTTATTGGATAAAAGGCAAAATTGGTTATATTGGTTTTATTGGATAAAAGACAAAATTGGTTATATTGGATAAAAGACAAAATTGGTTACATTGGTTTTATTGGATAAAAGGCAAAATTGGTTATATTGGTTTTATTGGATAAAAGACAAAATTGGTTATATTGGATAAAAGGCAAAATTGGTTATATTGGATAAATATTGGTTATATTGGATAAAAGGCAAAATTGGTTATATTGGATAAAAAGCTGGAAATTGGTTAAATTGGTTTTATTGGATAAAAGGCAAAATTGGTTATATTGGATAAAAAGCAAAATTGGAAATGAATTATATTGGATAAAAAGAATGCTGGAAATTGGTTAAATTGGATAAAAGCTGGAAATTGGTTATATTGGATAAAAGGCAAAATTGGTTATATTGGATAAAAAGCAAAATTGGAAATGAATTATATTGGATAAAAAGAATGCTGGAAATTGGTTAAATTGGATTAAAGGAAAAATAGTAAATTGGTTATATTGGATAAAAGGCAAAATTGGTTATATTGGATAAAAAGCAAAATTGGAAATTAATTATATTGGATAAAAAGAAAGCTAGAAATTGGTTAAATTGGATTAAAGGAAAAATAGTAAATTGGTTATATATTGGATAAGAGACAAAATTGGAAATTTGTTTGTATTTTCTATAGGAGGCAAAATTTGGTAATATCATTGAATAAAAGGAAATTATAATATTTATAATTAAATGTATAAAACTTGATCTTAAAATTCTACTGTAATATTGCTATTTTTAAATTTTTAATTCCTTGATATAAGTAAATTTTATAAAATAAAAGAACAATGTCTAACAAAGGAGAAACTGTTAATTTGACTACTGATGATTTAAGTATTGTTGTCACTGAAGGAGCAATGCTAAATAATGATCATATGTATGAATTTCAAAAGCTATTGGGAAGACAATCAAATTTTTTTTATAATATGCAAAATACTTTGTGTTTACAAACACTTGATTTGATAGTTCCAATCGAGAAAAATAAGCAGCACATTCAAATACTTTTTAGTGGATATTATAAGTCTGGTCATTGGATTTGTACTTATTATGATGGAAAAAGCCTTTACATTTTTGATAGTCTTAATAAAAAATATTTAAATGACGATCAAAGGGCTTACTTAATTAGATTATATCCTTTTGAACCACCAGTAGTTTTCACAACTGTTGATCAACAACCATTAAACAGTCTTTCTTGTGGAATATATGCAATAGCATTCGCAACATCGTTATTTTTTAATATTATGCCTGATTCTGTCAATTACTATTATTGTAATATGAGAAATCATTTAATGTTAATGTTCAAAAACAATAGTTTAAGTGAATTTCCCTCTGAACAACTTTCTAATAGTAGATCTTGCATAGTTGTGAATGACTGGTATTGCCTTTTAAATGAAAAAGATATTCAACTTAAGTATGGAGAATCAAACTTTTCTAAAAACTCTATGAAGAAAGAAATTTCTTTCCCGAGAATAATAAATAAAATAAATAAAGGGAGTATTGCATCAACAACAGTTAAACAAAGTAGGGCTGAAATTCAAAGAAATTATCGGGAAAGGCAAAAATTGAAGCGTAAAGTTGATAATCCAAATTATTCAGAGGAAGCAAACACTTCCCTTTCTTTTCCGAGAGCAATAAATAAAATAAATGAAGGAAATGTTGAATCATCAACAACACCTAAACAGAGTAAGGCTGAAATTCAAAGAAATTATCGCGAAAGGCAAAAATTGAAGCGTAAAGTTGATAATCCAAATTATTCAGAGGAAGCAAACACTTCCCTTTCTTTTCCGAGAGCAATAAATAAAATAAATGAAGGAAATGTTGAATCATCAACAACACCTAAACAGAGTAAGGCTGAAATTCAAAGAAATTATCGCGAAAGGCAAAAATTGAAGCGTAAAGTTGATAATCCAAATTATTCAGAGGAAGCAAACACTTCCCTTTCTTTTCCGAGAGCAATAAATAAAATAAATGAAGGAAATGTTGAATCATCAACAACACTTAAACAGAGTAAGGCTGAAATTCAAAGAAATTATCGCGAAAGGCAAAAGTTGAAGCGTAAAGTTGATAATCCAAATTATTCAGAGGAAGCAAACACTTCCCTTTCTTTTCCGAGAGCAATAAATAAAATAATGAAGGAAATGTTGAATCATCAACAACACCTAAACAAAGTAAGGCTGAAATTCAAAGAAATTATCGCGAAAGGCAAAAACTGAAATGTAAAAGTGATAATGTAAATTATTCAGGTGAAGTGCACACTTCAACTAAGAAAAAACTTCAAGTTGAATCTAAAATAGAATATGCTCAAAACCTTAAATTAAAAAATATAAACAGTGATAGAAGTACTTTGTCAAAAACAAAAAATACTCTATGTCCAAGAAATTATTGTGAAAGAGTATTAAATCATCAAATTCAAAATGAGTTGAAACTGGTAAATAATAGTATAAATTCAAATTTGAATATTTCTGTTCCAAAGAAAATATTAAATATAGATTTAGATGATAATGAAACATTTAAGTCAAATAATGTTGAAAATTATCTAGGTCCAATGAATTATTATTGCACACATTGTCAAGCTAAACATTTTAAAGATGAACAAGTTGCTGGTAGAAAAGTTAGTTTTAATGATTGTTGTAGTCATGGAGGTGTTGTTTTAACTTCCATACAATATCCAGATGAATTAAAGCTTTTGCTAAAGGGCTTCATGAAAAATCTGGTCATTTTAAAAAGAATATAAGGCTGTACAATAATTCTTTTTCTTTTGCATCTTTAAATGCTAATGTAATTAATTTTAATAACAGAAGAAGAGGGCCATTTTGTTATAAAATTCAAGGTCAAATTTACTATCAAATTAATAGTGCTTTATATCCGGATAAAGGTGAGGATCCATGTTTTGGTCAATTATTTATTTATGACCCTGACGAATCAATCAGATACAGATTAAAAAGTAACGAAAATTTGGACAAAGAACTTTTACAAAATATAGAAAATATTATGAGAACTTCAAACGCATACACAAAATCTTACATGATGATGTCAGAAGTAATTAAAATAGAAACTGAATTAGCAAGACAAAATAATGAAGATGTTCCAGAGTTACAACTATTGTTCACGTTGAAAAAAGGTTTGATAAAAAAAGACATAATTATCAAGTTACAATGAAGTTGCTGCTATTTTCAATACAAACTCAGAAGGAGAAATACCAGAATCTTATGTAACAGTTTATAATAAGTCTACAAAGGAACTGAAATCAGTTAGTAATTTAGATCCGAATGTTGAACCATGGATCTATCCCATATTTTATCCACTTGGAAATAAAGGTTATAATATTAATATGCTTCGTAGTGATAGTGATTTTAGAAGTAAAAAACATAATATTTCTAGGTCTGCCTATTGTAAATACAAAATTGCTATAAGAGATAAGGAATTTAATCAATTTTTATATGGGGGAAGATTGTTTCAACAATGGGTAGAGTTTGACAATTATGTAAAAATAGAGAAAGATAGATTGCAATTTTGTGCAAACAATCAAGCTCAATTGAGAAGTGAAACATATCAAGGATTAATCGATTATTTACAAAATAATGAGTTAGAAAATGATGTACATGTTGGAAAAATGCTTATATTGCCTTCCACTTTTATAGGATCACCTCGTAATATGATGCAACAATATCAGGATGCCATGGCTATTGTTGGTCGTCATGGTAGACCAGATTTATTTATTACAATGACGTGTAATCCAAATTGGAAAGAGATACAAGAAAATTTATTACCTCATCAAACTGCTTCTGATAGACCTGATATAGTAACTAGAGTTTTTGCATTGAAGGTGAAACAACTTTTAAATGTTATTGTTGACAACAAATTATTTGGAGAGGTTAAGTCTTATGTTTATGTTATTGAATTTCAAAAGCGAGGATTACCACATATTCATTTGTTAGTTATATTAAAAGAAAATTCTAAAATATTAACAGTTGAAAGTGTTGATCGTTATATTTCTGCAGAAATTCCTGATGAAAATATCAATCCTTCCTTGCATAACATAATAATGCAAAATAACATTCACGGACCTTGTGGAGATTGGTGTTTAATTGATGGTAAATGTTCAAAAAATTTTCCAAAAAGTTACCAAGAAGAAACTACAATTGAAGAAAACTGTTATGTTCGTTGTCGTCGAAGAAATAATAATAAAACGTATGAGCGACCAAATGGATTTGTTGTTGACAATTCTAATGTGGTTCCATATTGCCCTACACTTTCGGAAATATTTAATTGCCATATAAATGTGGAAATAGTTTCAAGTATTAAATCTGTTAAATATCTATATAAATATATTTTCAAGGGTCATGATGCTGCATCCATTATTATTACAAATGCGAATGGTGAGGTAACTGTTAATCACAATGAAATTAATCATTATGAAGAAAATAGGTATGTAGGTCCTGTTGAGGCTGTTTGGAGAATTTTAAGTAAACCTTTAGGGAAAAAGAGCCATAGTATAAATCGTTTACCCATACATTTACCAAATGAACAGAATGTTATTATTCGCGAAAGGAAAGATAATAACAATGTTTCTTTTGATTTACAGAAAAATACAAAATTGCTCGATTTTTTTAAACTTAATGAGCGTGATAGTACTGCTCGTCAGTATTATTATACACAAATACCAGAACATTATACGTGGATAAAAAAAACTCTTGAATGGCAAAAAAGGAGTCGTAAAGAAAAAGTATTGGGAAGAATGTATTCAGTTAATCCACGCCAATTGGAATTATTTCACCTTAGATTATTGTTACTTACAGTAAAAGGAGTAACTTCTTTCCAAAGTTTAAGAACAGTTAATGGAGTTATTCATGAATCTTTTACATCTGCTTGTTTGGCATTAGGACTTATAGAAGATGATAGTGAGTGGATTAGGACAATGGAAGAAGCTACTTTATGGATGATGCCTCATTCACTTCGACAATTATTTGTAAGAATTCTAATTCATTGTCATCCTGTACATCCGGAAAAACTTTGGGAGAAATTTAAAGGTCAAATGTCAGAAGACTATTCAAAAATTGACAATATTGAAGCTGAAAAAATAGCTTATAGAAATATAAAATCAATGTTATTGAATGAAGGATATTGTTTAAACCGATTTTCAGGGTTTATTAGATATAGATGAAAATTTTCCTGCGCAGGTTGATGATATAAATATTTTTGAACATATAAAAATAGGAGAGCAGAATTATACTAAATTAAATGTTAAACAAAAAAATATAGTTGATTATATACTTGAAGTAATAAAAGATTCTTCTTCTAATAGTTCTAAATGCTTATATATTAATGGTTGTGGAGGATCTGGAAAAACTTTTTTATATACTACCTTATGGCATTTATTAAAAAGTAAAGGAATAAATGTTTGCAACATGGCATTTACAGGCATAGCTGCCACACTGCTTCCTAATGGGAAAACTGTACATAAAGTCTTAGGCTTACCTGTTCCATTGTACAATGATTCATCTTCAAATATTAAAGTTCAGTCAAAAGAAGGACAATTTTTAAAAAATATTGATGTTTTTATTTGGGATGAAGCACCAATTGGCTCCAAAATATGCCTTAGAAATTATGGATAAGTTATTAAGAGATATAATGAAATCAAATGAAGTTTTTGGTGGAAAAATTGTAATTCTAGGAGGAGATTTTCGACAAATTTTACCGATAAAAGAACGAGGTACTAGATCAGAAATAATAAATTTATCAATAAAAAATAGTCATTTATGGCAACATTTCACAAAATACACATTAACAGAAAATATGAGAGCTTTACCAGAGGAAACAGAATTTGTAGAATTTCTACTTAAAGTTGGTAATGGCGAATTAAATGATATAGATGATAACATCGAATTACCAGAACATATTATTCAACAAGGAAATATAGATATTGCTGAAGAAATGTATAGTCATTTGATACAACAGAAAAAATTTAAAGATTTGTCAATGTGTGCAATTTTAGCACCAAGAAATGTTGACGTTGATGATATTAATAAGAGGGTGGTAAATCTCTTAGACAGTAAAGGTGAAAAAAATATATAAAAGTATTGATTCAACTGAAAGTTGTGATAATGGAAAATTTTCTGAAGTTTTTATTACCAGAATATTTAAACACTCTCTCTCCACCTTCTTTACCACCACATGAATTACATTTAAGAATTAATTCTGTTGTAATGCTTATTAGAAATCTTAGTATTAATGAAGGATTATGTAACGGAACAAGGTTTAATTGTTTTAGATTTATCACATAATGTTATTAAATGTAAAATATTAACCGGAGATAAGAGTGGAAATATTGTTTTTTTACATCGAGTAACTTTATATTGTGAAAACTTATATCCATTTACTTTTAAAAGACGACAGTTTCCTATAAAATTGGCTTTCGCAATGGCCATTAATAAATCTCAAGGTCAAACATTTAATAAAATATTCATTGATTTAAGACGAGATGTTTTTAATCATGGTCAGATGTATGTTGCATTATCAAGAGTAAAATCATTTGATTCCGTAAAAATATTTTTAGGAGAAAATAGAAGTAATATATATATAAAAAATTATGTTTATAGAGAAATTTTGGACTTTTCTTAATTTAGTTTATTTTGTTATGTTGAATTCCTTTGGGATTTCAAATGTGAAACATTACATTGAAGGGAAAGATCAGTGTAAATTTTAAAAAATACAAATATTTCTCTCTGCTAACAACACCAAAAGATATAACTTGATTATACTGAAAGAGACTAGACTCTTAATAATAATAATTATATAATAAATAATAATAATTTTTTAAGAATAACATTTTTTAAGAATAATTGAATTTCTTTAAAAAATTTTATTACTTTTGAAAAAAAAGAATTCTTGTGACGAATATTGATATTCTTGAAATAGTTGAATTACTCTGAATGAGTTTATTATATTTTATAAAAATAATCAAATACCTGAAAAAAATGTTTAAAATTTAAAATTATGTTGTGGTATTGGTATAAAATTTAATTTGTAGCATAGAAGTTTATAGTTAAAAAAATTTGAATGGGCGCGCGTAGCGCGCAGAGTTTGTTCTAGTTTAAATAGTTAATGTTTCCTAAATATATTCAATCTGATTCTGAATCTTAAATATATATTACTTTTATTTCGTGATTTTTAAAGGAAAAATCTAACCCTAATAATTTTTTCTAACTTGGAAAGAGATTTGCCAAAAAGTGATTAGCAAACAAATTAAAATTCTATTTCTTCAGATAAATTTATATTTAAATGTTGAAAATAGAAACTTTCTTTTTAAATGGATAGTCAATTTAAAATTAATTTTTAGGTAATTTAAAACAATTTTAAATTAATTATTAATTGAAGACAATTTTAAATCAATTATTATTTTAAAACAGTTTTAAATTAATTATTCATTTAAAACAATTTAAAATTAATTATTCTCTATTATTCTTAAGAATAATTTAATTCTTATTTTAACCACTTCGGCGGCATGGCGTTCCAATTGGCGTTCCTTGAGTAAGTGGCAGAAGCGGCAAAAAAAATGCGAAAATGGCGTTCCTATTTAAACTCGATTTCTAAACTCTGTAAACAAATTAAGTTTACCAAACTAAATATTTTTTATATTTGAGATTATGAACCTTAAATTGATTTTCAAAATTCAAATAGGCGGATCCAATATTGTGAACTATTTTGGGTGAATATTGGAACGCCATTCGTAAAAAGAATAAAAATTGGCTACATTAAAACTTTTATAAAACCATTTAACACCTCCTAAAAATAATTTTTTCTTGTCCTATTCATCTTCATTTATCTCAAATAATAAGAATATTTAATTTTGGCAAGTTTAACTTGACTACAGACTTTTAAAATCGAGTTCAAGTAGGACACACCATTTTCGCAATTTTTGCCGCTTTTGCCACTTACTCATGGAACGTCAATTGGAACGCCATGCCGCCGAAGTGGTTAAATCTGTTTCAAATTAAATACTTCAATGCTTCTTGATTTTAAAAACTGAATCCTTTTTTTAAATTTAGAATATAGTTCAAGAATATTTAAAAAGCACCAAAGGTGAAAGGATAAAAGCAAATTATTTTGGACGTAAAACAAATCTGAAACCACCTGAAAAAGCAGTATTTGGATGAAAATCATCAAAGTTTATTAGTAGAATAATAATTGACATGAGTTGAAAACTTCTGGCACTGAGTATTATTATTTTTTGTTTCTTTTTACTATTTTATTAAAAACTTTGTACTCTTTCAAAATATCAAGATTTTTTTTATTGGCTTTTAGGGTTAGCACTTCGAGATTGCTGCAATTGGCTAAGTTTATAGAACAAATATTCCCTAATGAAAAGCAGGGTATTTATTATGTTCCTTATTCATCTGTAAGAGTAAACGGAAAAGTAATTAAAAAAAAATAGCGCCAATGGAAAATTGTGGTGGAAATATACAAATTCTTGTAAAGCTCTGAGACGTGACGGATTGCGCTTATCAACTCGAAAAACATTTCAACAGCAAACAGTTCGAATGAATATATTGCTGGTCTTGAGTCCGTAAATGGATACCTTCTTTGGCTAGAAGGACAAAGGGAAATTACAGATACTGTAAAACAGAGATGGAAAGAGACGACAAAACAAAGACTAAATTTGCTGCTCGACGATCAAATTCAATGCGGAACATTATTATCAGAAGATCTGGACAATGCCTGATCAATAAACTACTTTGTTAAATTCCATTTTTGAGGCAACCTGGAGGACACTTGTTGGTTAGAAGAAGATTTTTTGGAAAAGTATCCTGCGTGTGGTAACAAATTATTTGAAAAGTGGAACGATTTTGAAAGAAAGTTCTTCAATGTCAGGGGGAAAACGAATGAAATTAGTTAATTTCACATTATTCTAATTTTTTTAAATATAATATTATTTAAAAAAAAGGTTTTAATTAGTTTATAAAATAATAATTATAAATTAAAAAGATATATTATATAAAACCTAAAATAATATATGAATTAAAAACTAAAATTAAATTTTAAATTTATTTATATAATTAATTTTAATTTTCCTTCTCTAGATTATAGATGATGGAGAGATACTCGTAAATTCTGTTAACAGTTACGTCTGTACAGTAAGTCTAAGCGAGTCGGTAAAACGTGGGTTGCGAATTAGCGAAGAAATAAAAGAAGGTTTCATTCTAATGTAAAAGTAAATATTGAGAATAAAAATTCTCGAAATATTTTTTTAAATCTTTGAGATTATCAATATTTTTTAATTGATTGATAATACCTTGGCAGGATAATGACTCTTTTAGACTGAGATTGAGAGACTGATTAATCGAGCTGTAGTTAATAAATTACACGTCGCACCCTTGGCAATCATCGTAGGACCGGACTTGAAACACATCACGGATTCTTACAATGTGTTGATGGCATTGAATTCAGAGTACCTTCG
>NW_025111067.1:0-56854 GCF_015476425.1 Leptopilina heterotoma
CCCGTTAAGGAAGTCGTACGAAAGCTGCATTGCCACAGAGACCTACGAACCCCGAGGAACCACTGCTATCAAAAGAGGAAACAACTAAGGAACCGTCCCCTATTCATCATCAAGTGATGAAAGTGCTAAGAAGAATCGGAGGAAGGAACAGATGAAGATTCGGATCCCCCGGTGTTCCGAGAAGACTATAGTGCTTTCCCTAATCTTCCTGTCCATACTACTCCACTTAAATCACCTAAACTCAAACCAACGCCCCTCAGAATCAAGGTCCCGACCCGTACACGGACGTCTTCGTTGATGGAGCCTGCTGCGAAAATGGAGGATCCAGTCCAAAAGCAGGAATTGGCGTGTGGTTTGGTCCAAACAATCCTTTAAACATTTCTCGACGTTATAACGGACGTCAAACGAATAACGCTTCCGAAATCGAAGCAGCCACTATGGCAGCTCGACAGGCCAAAAAAGCGGGTATCAAAAAACTAAGGATCAAAACAGATTCCCGATACTTGGTGCAGAGCGTTGAGGAATGGATACCGAAATGGAAACAGAACGATTGGAGGACAACAGAGAAACAACCAGTGAAGAATAGAAAGCCTTACGAACGATTAATTAAGGCTATCGAACCTCTTGACGTTGTTTGGCAGCATATCCCTGGACATGAGGGAATCATTGGCAACGAGAACGCGGATCGTCTTGCTAGAGAAGGGGCTCTGAAAAACCCAGAACCGGATTCATCGCCATCATCGGAATCGGAACCTGAAGAGCTACCTCTAGAAGAAATGATCATCGAAGGTCGACGCAAAATTGATATCAGCGACAACGAAACCAGCGAATCGGATGATCAGAAAGCGGAAGAACGATCACCGTCCAACGCTAAACAACTGATCCAGAGTGTATCAGAATCTGTCCAATAGATTCGATCGATCGATTGCGAATGCTGGATTAAACCTCTCCAATCCAACAAACAATACTCTACTTTGGGATTATGAAGGCCTAGACCGCAGTCCACGAAGACAATATGTTTCTGACGGTGAAGAAGATCAAGAACATCTGGACTATTTAGAAACTCTTAATCCTGCCGTTGGAACCGATGACGAACTCTCCAAAAGAGTAAAGAAATTTCTGGACGACTTCAACCGGAGTAGAGCGAAAAAATTAACTGAATCAGAAGAGTTTTCAAGTGAGCAACCTGAATTGCCCACCACGGTGGAAGGATCACAAAAGGAAACTCCTCTAACTAGTAAATCTACCAAACCAAGGAGACAAAGTACGGTAAGATTCAAGGACATCCCAGAAGTCTTTGAACATTCTATAGATGATCAAACACTCAAGATGGAAACCGAGCTATCTACTCCAGGGCCATCAACTATCCCACGTGCACAATCCACCCCGTTCACGGGATTCAAGGATGAAGGGATCAACTCCAACCGGGAGATCACTGTGAGGAACCAGGGCATGAAACCCCGACGAATACAGGATATAGACAATGATGTAGCAAAGAAGTGCGCGCCTCTTAGCTCTTCGTTCCTGAACTTCAAGAATTCGTATTTTGATCCTCCATCATCTTCCGGAGCATCCAGTGAAAGTGATCGTGATTGTGATAGTGAACCCCAAGAATTGAAACCGAACAACAGCAAGCCCCTTGGTGGTGTAACAAATCAATGGACAGAACCTTTGACGTACAGACGAGACAACTATGCCCACTTCCTTTCTGAAGATTGCGAACCGGTCGATCCAATCTCGAAATTATTAGTCGCTACAGAAAATATCGACTTACAGGATATTAGGGACAGTAGACCCGTCAAAGGACAAATTTCATTTCCCCTAACGGTAAATACAAGGTCTTTTCGATCATTGTTAAAAGACGCCATTTTGATGAAGTTTGTTGGAAAGATGTTATAATCGGACTAAAAAATTTAAGAAAAGCCTTAGCATCTAACAATCAAAATTCTTGTCGAATGGCAAATTCCGGAGACCTGCTAGGTACACTCCCTCAAAATAAAATGTCGGAACTTGTCGCAGGAATTTTCCGCGGTGGCGACGCAGCCATCACCTTGTGCCACGGAAAAATTGAAGTACCCCCAGTCGAACTACGCGGTAAAATCGTTTCCGAATTTCATTCCAGTTTGATAGGTGGACACAAAGGTATAGGCAAGACCTACCGACGAATTAGGGAAAGATACTATTGGCCCCGGATGCGCGACGACGTTACCCAATTTATTCGAGGATGTAAGAGTTGTTTCGAAAACAAGCTCGCTAGGGCCCGTACAAGAGAACCAATGATAATTACCGATACTCCGGCAATGCCTTTTGACAAGGTGTCTTTAGACACCGTCGGAAAATTGCGAACCACCCCAAACGGAAATCGGCACATCCTCACAATGCAGGACAATTTCTCTAAGTACTGTATCGCGGTCCCCATTCCGAATATAGAAACAAAAACAATTGCCCATGCGGTAGCTACGAACTTATTCTCAGTGTTTGGAGCACCCCGTTGCATTCTAACGGATAGAGGAGCAAGTTTTGTTAGCACCTTGATGCGTAAGTTAGAAAAAATTTTTGGCGTTAAACAACTTACGACATCTGGTTACCGCCCACAAACTAACGGGGCACTTGAGAGAAGTCACATCGAACTGACGGATTATATTAAACATTACGCGAAGGATTTTGACGATTGGGATCGTTTGCTTCCGTTTGCGATGTTTAATTATAATACGTCCGTTCATGAGGCAACCAATTTTACCCCATACGAACTCGTGTTTGGACATTTGGCTAAAGCACCCAGTTCGTTACCTCAAGGGCCCGAAATCGAAACATATGGATCCTATCTAAAAGACTTAATTACCCGGATGAACGAACTGCAAAATTTAGCTGCTAAATATCTAGTTCGATCAAAAGAACGATCAAAAGAGATCTACGATCGTAAAGCACGACCTTTGAATGCCAAAATAGGCGACAAGGTGTATGTTTTTAAAGAAGTTCGGTCAAATAAGTTTGATAAGCGCGCAGAAGGACCGTATACCCTTGTAGGATTCACACAGAATAACAATGTGATCCTCGAAACCAAAAACGGTGAAAGGTTTGCAAAACATAGGGATAAGGTCAGGGTTGCCCAATTGTGAAATTCCTGACTTAATTCTAAACCCATATTAACTTGTTCTTTCTGATTCTAGATTGACAAACAAGCGATGATGACCAATTACCTAACTTTGACATGCCTCTTCCTAACCTTAGTGATGACAACGAAGCAGACCTATTCCCACGATGTGGAGATGACTACCGCCAGTGATCGTTACCAGATCACTCCTTTCAAGTCCAGCAGCGGGATATATTTCGAATATATCGGAGAAGTCAGGAGGTCCGTCAGCAACTGGAGGATTGCCGTATTCCTGGATGTGGGCAAGCAGACTCGATTCTTTGACGACCTAAGGAGCAGGCTGCAGCGACTAAAACAGCAGTGTAAACCTGAGGAGGAATGGTGCAACGAATTAGTCGAATACTATGACTGGGAAGATAAATGGGAAATGGCCTCAGAACTTCAAAAACAGTTTCGAGTCCAGATCGAAGAACTGGAAAATACTAAAAAGACCTTACCAACCAAGATGACCACCCAACTACGAGCAAGGCGTTCAGTCCCACTATTGGGATTCCTGGGAAAGATTGCAGGACCAATCGTCGGCGTTCTGACCTATGACGACGGAGAAAAATATAGTGCTGCCATCCAAGATCTCAACGAAGCCCAGGCCAACTTGTCACACCTGGTGGGAAAACAAACCCACGTAGTGAGATCACAACTCGATTCGCTGCACTCCCAGGTGCAACAACATGGATCTTTGCTGAAGGAACTGCAGGAACAACTCCAAGTCCTGATTGCCGTAGGAAGTACTAAGTCGAAGGCCGAAATGGAGAGAAGAAATCTGACATATGCCATCGCCAAGGCATTAAGATTGGGCCTCGATCACAACATGCAGGCCACTACCACTATGTTAGAAGCAGTTCATGAAGCCAGGAAAGGATATCTACACCCCGGCCTCATAACATCAGAACAACTGGAACCAATTCTGCGAGAAGTGCAGGATAACCTCAAGGATGTTCAGTTTCCATTGACCGGACCTAGGATCAGCATCGATGAACTGATGCGTATCTCCACCATCACCATCCTGTGTGAGAATCATCAACTTAAGGTCCTCATCGACATACCACTCTTAGAAAAATATAATTATCAAGCCTTCAAATTACACTCACTCCCGACCACTCAGGAAATGCTCGAGAATGGTACCGGAAGAGCATACATAAAATCTGAATATGATTACCTTATTACTGACGAGGATCAACGAACATACCTCTTGTTAAAGGAGCAGGAATGGAATTTGTGTAAAACAACAACATCTTTTCACGCCTGTCTTCAGGGCGCCCCAATCTACGATCTCCGTGAACGAGCGTCCTGTGAAGCCTTATTGTTGATCAAGCCCAACGTGGAAGCTTTAAGGTTTTGCAACATCAGAGTAACCAGCGAATCCAAGTCTTACTGGAAGCCTTTGACCACCATAGGCGGATGGATCTATTCCTTTGCTGCACCAGAAAAGGCGACAATAGCATGCCATTCCATGAGTCCAATCAAGATCATGCTGAGCGAAGTCGGGATCCTCAAATTGGGTCCAGGCTGTTCCCTTAAAACCAAGGACGCCATAATTCCAGCCACCACCTCACAAGCTGGTCAATCAGAATTTATTTTTGAATCAGATCTGCATTTAAACTTAACGAAACTCTCTCCAACACTACTAAAATATAATCACCTGCTCGAGAATACTAGAGTCCTAACGAAGTCCATCCTTGAATTTAACCCGAATTTATCAGCATTCGAGCTGAATTCAAAAACCCTAGATGAACTAGAGCAACAACTTCAAGAGTTCGCCTTACAGCAACATAATCAAGGAAGACACTCGACCTTGATTTACGGATCATATGGAGGAATTATTCTCCTATGTGCATTTCTGCTTATGTACCTGTGTCGATCACCGCTGAAAACCGGGACATATAAACTGTCTCAAACAATTTTCTCAAGGTCGAGTGATGAGAGTATCCAAACGTCACAACGAAGGAAACCATCGATTAAAACTCCAACACCCAAGGATGTTGCTGGATTATACGAGGATATCCCTTCTACAAGTACAACCGCTGTCAACAAGGAGGTGACCATACAACAAAGAACAACCTCAACTGAACCAACAATTACTCCAAAAAAGGAGATAAAGTCTGCAACGTCCGAAGATAGACCATCAGTGAAGATCAGATGACTAACCGAAGGATTAAGTTCCAAGCTGCATGGAATCCAGGTGGAGGAGACTTCATTAAGAAAGAATCGCGAACCACCTTCTCGCCAGTAGCTCCGCCAAACGTAACCTTGCAAGGCAACAATGAAGATCTTCGACTTGAAGAGGTTAGTGTTCACGACGACCCTAAGAAACGTTCAAAATCGCCATCTAAAACAACCTGATCTCACAGGTCTAACTATCTATTTTTTTTTCTTACACATAAAAATCCAAAAGAAATATTTTAAACTCAAACTCAATTTCAAATTTTGCTTAATATGAATTCAATATTAAAAAGTTTTCTCATTCTACTAAATGGAACTTTGTTTTAATTTCATTATTAGGTTATTAAGAAAATTCTTATTTAACATAAAAAAAAATAGTTTAATGAATTATTCATTGTGTAATCTAAATATTCAAATTTAATTATTTTAAGATGAATTAAACACTTTATAAGATATATATATTAAGAAATTTTGATAGGTTAGTTTAAATAATAATCATTAATTGCGTTTTATTTTTATTTTATTTTTTTTTACAATTAGTAAGAGCACTGAAATGAAAAGGGCCGTGTTTTTTTTTGACTCAATTATTTGACTTTGACCCACAAGGGGTTGTCGCAAACTTTTTGCCCACGCACAAAATGGACATATCTCGGACCAGGTATCAGAGAGCTTGATAACCGCAACTTGTACGTACAGCTTGTACATCTCCATACGTACGGATATAGTTGGTTAGTCACTCTCTGTGGAAGATGGTGAATAATGTCCGCCTAAAAAAAAAAGTTAGAGAGAGAAACATAATTAAAAAGATATGAATATATAATTAATACTTATATACCTCATTAAAATACTAGAAACAGTAGGTACTCAAAACTTACTCGATAGGGTCCAATGGCATTGATACGGTCCACTTCTCTTTGGAATACCTCAGTGTGATTGAGGCTATCGAAATCCTTCCTCTCCCGGAATAGCTTCACGTGTATCATCTCGTGCAGCATGGTCCCGATCAGATCTTCTTCAGGAAGCATGCTGTGTACTTCCCAGTTTATGCGCACCTCGCGCCTAGGCAAATCCGTGCACCCCGAAGCGGATGGCATCTTCGGCCCCCAGTGAAACGTATAGCCCGCATTTGCGAGCTCATTATTAAAATAGATCTCGTCCAAATGATCATACAGTCCTTTCAGATCTGGACGCCCGTCCGTAGCCCGTTTGCGCTGAAATAATTTCAACCCTGGCTCTAAGGGTTGTTTCTGCGATCTTGTTACCCTCTCGCTCATGTTGAGAATACACCTAGACGCAAACAAAATGTACATTAAAAAAAAAAATTTTATTATATATATATGTATATTTTTGGAACTTTGGAAAGTTAGTTAAATTAACAAATTAAAAAAAAAAAAAAAAAAAAAAAAAAGACAAAAGCAGAATTTCGCAAGTAGATTGTCAAAAATGTCGTTTTCGGAGCGCCCCAACTTTAGAGACATTTTTGAGGCATTCCCGTTAAAGATAGACGACAAGCGAGAGTAGGGAAAAATGTTGGAACCACGATTCCAAAGAATAATATAGTATTAGCTAGACAAAAATCGGTTTATTTATGTGGTATTTACGAAAAATTTCTCGATCCTGTCATTATTGAGCGCGCGAGATACTTGCTGACCGCCGCCGAGCATGGTAGTCACCGCCGACCACGCGAGAACGCCGCCGACCGCATAATTGCCACTCGTCTTTAAAAGATTGTCTAAGTATAAACAAAGCATTTTGGTTAAAAAAAAAAAGGGAATTATTTTATTAATTGAATTAACAAAAGTCAGTAGGATGATAAAAGCAGAATTTCGCAAGTAGATTGTCAAAAATGTCGTTTTCGGAGCGCCCCAACTTTAGAGACATTTTTGAGGCATTCCCGTTAAAGATAGACGACAAGCGAGAGTAGGGAAAAATGTTGGAACCACGATTCCAAAGAATAATATAGTATTCGCTAGACAAAAATCGGTTTATTTATGTGGTATTTACGAAAAAATTTCTCGATCCTGTCATTGCCGAGCGTGCGGAGTACTTGCCAGTGGCCACTGCCGAGTGCAGCAGTCGCCGCCGACCACGCGAGAACGCCGCCGACTGCATGATTACCACCCGTCTTTAAAAAGATTGTCCAAGTATAACAAAACATTTTGTTTAAGAAAAGAATTGTATTATTAATTGAATTAACAAAAGCCAGTAGGATGATAAAAATAGAATTTCACTAGTAGATTATCAAAAATGTCGTTTTCGGAGCGCCCCAACTTTAGAGACATTTTTGAGGCATTCCCGTTAAAGATAGACGACAAGCGAGAGTAGGGAAAAATGTTGGAACTATGATTCCAAGGAATAATACAGTATTCGCTGGACAAAAATCGGTTTATTTACGCGGTATCTATGACTAATTTTTTCGACCGTCATTTTCGAGCGCGCGAAGTACTTGCCAGCGGCCACCGCCGAGCATGGCAGTCACCGCCGACTACGTGAGAACCCCGTTGGACAAAACTATAGACCGTGTGAACTAAATCAAACTTAGCTTCTAATTAAATTTTATAATTGGTATTTTATGAATTTTAAATTAAAAAAAAAATTACTATTATTACCTTTTGTTCATATACTTTCTACAAATTTTAGCCTAACTTATCTCTGAATCAATTAATTTAAGTAATTTTCTAAAGGTCCAAAAAGTAAGTTTTCACAAATGTTTATTTACATTGTTCCAAGATAATTAAATCTAATAATTGGTTTTAAGAATATTATAATGTTGTTTTTCAGGGATAGTTGCGTTTCTTAAAATGATTCTTATATCTTAACTTAAAAGAAAAACTAATTAATTTTTGATGAATTTTCATTAAGAATTTTGAACATGATTGTCTTCTCCAAAATGTTAGAAATAATTCTGAAATATTGTCATTTTGTATGTGTTCTTGGAAATATGTAATTGAAAATATTGAATTTTAAAACATTAGAAGAAAATTTGTATAAACTTTCATTTTAAATTTACCGTTAAAAAAAAATTATTATTTAAAAGCAATCTAAGTATATTTATTGTCAATTATCTATAACTTAATCTATTGAATTAGAAAAATGACATCAAGAGGACAAATCTTTGTTTTCGTCTATTTTTAAACAATGTTTAGAAAACTAAATTTTATTAATGTTAAAAAAAAAAAAAATTTTTTACAAATAATTATTATTATTACCTAACAAAAAGTTTGAACAAATTAAAGGTGGAAAAAGCTAACAATTATAGAAAATTAAATTTTCATTTTATATTGTCTAGAAACTTTAAGGTTTACCGCGGTTGCACCGATTTCCGTCCACGCCCCGGTTTCCGTCCATTTGTTTTATATTTTCGAATATATTAAAGGGAATAAATTTGTTTACTACATTTGATCATTTTACTACAACCTATAATATCTAATGCTCTCTTTGCACAATTATAATTGTAATTTGAACGTTAAAATTCTACAAAAATAAAATAAAAAAGTCTTACAGTGCTATCGAATGCCTTCTCGTGAGAGAAAATAGTGACTATACACAAGCGAACAGCTGAGAATTATTTCGTGTTTCGATAATTTACGTTAATATTGATTTGAAAGTATATTTATCGATAAATTAGGCATTAATTTATATACATTATTAATTATAGACAATAACATTAATTTCATAACTTATTTATCTGTCCCAGAACAAAATTCTTCTCCAAAGCTAAATTATTTCAGAAATTTTACTAATTTTAATGATTTTCAATATCTACGATTTTAATAAAATATTTCACAAAAAGAATTCAATTATTTAAAAGGAAATATATTATTAAAATTCATCCCAAGAATTAAAGTATTTTTTTTATTAATAATTATTATTATTCTCAGGTATCCAATTATTTTCAATACAGTTAAAAAAAAAAATTCGATTCTATTCCATAAACTAAAGAAACTTTAAAAAAAAAATGCAATTAGTATCAAATTTCGATAAAATTCTTTGCAAGAATTCAATCACTTGAAACTTTTATTGAAATTCTACGCAAACATTTAAATTATATTCACAAAGTAATTAAAATTCATCGCAAAAAAAAAATTCAATTATTTTCATAAAAATAATTTAAAATAATAATAATAGTAATAATAATAACAATAATAATTTAAAATTCTAGAAAATAATAATTCAATTAAAATGTTGAAGGTTTGATGAAGTTACAGTAATAATATTCTTATAATGTAAAATAATGATTTTGTCTCTCGGTCATCTTTAATTTATTAGAAAACATGAAGAAATAAAATATACTTTTATAAATTGTTCAATTTAAAAAGGGTTTAAATTTGAAATTTTGAATGTCTTAATTCCTGAGGAAAATCTTGTTTCAAAAATAAGATTAAGAATATGAATTGTGCAAACATTTTTCTTCTTTTTCTAAAACAAAATAATAATTCTCTTAAAACAAAAATAATTTTGATTACGAACATTTAAATTATTCAAAAAAAAAAAAAACAACAAAAAATTTTTTAATAATTATTTATTTAGTTTTTCTTAACAAAGAATTCCGCATCTTCCGAAACTAGAGTAGTTGTAGTTATTCTCACAAATAAGGGTTTTCACAAGAATTTAATTTCAATTCAATTTCAATCCATATTACTAATAACATTTTCATAATGTTCTTTTATAAAAAAAAAATTAATTATTATTTGGAACAATGTTCATAAAGTTCCTATGAAGAATTCAATTACTTTTAAAAATAGCAAAATTTTGTACAGAAATCCAATTTTTAACAATTTTATGGACTTTTCTGCAATGATTCAATTATTTTCAGGGATAGTAGAGTTTCTCAAGGGAATTAAAATTATTTTGAAAATTTTAATAAAACTCTTAGCAACTATTGAATTATTATTAAAAATAATTCTTCAAAAGGATTCAGTTATATCAATAAATAAGAGAACTATTGCCAAAATTTTATTCCCGTAAATCAAAATTTTTATAAAATTCTTCTCGAGAATGATATTGTTTTTATAAATAATTGTTGAATTCTTTCATGAATATTAAAATTAATTACAGGAATTCAATTTATTAACAAGATAAGAAAAAATAAATACTATTCAGGATATCATGGTAAAAAAAAAAGGAGAATAATAATTTTAAAACGTACCTCGGCTTATGGGAGTGAGCTCCAACAAAATCCCTCGCTTATGGTCCAATTTTAGTACAGATTATATGTACGTGGATATATATATATATATGTGTATATATATATGTAGGTATATATGTATATGGATAATTTGGTTTTCAAATATTATCACTATTTCACTCTTAAATATTGAAAATTAAACAGAAACTTGAACTATTTATTTTAACATTCTCGAACGACACGCACTTCGGAAAAGGAAAACATAGACTAAGGGCACCTAAACTTAATGTACCCAACGAGAAGAGCATTTGTCACAAGAGAGGTATTTCTACGATTAGTCACGTCGGGTCGGTATTGGGTTCGCCTGTCGGCGCCATTCAATCTCTCGACGGTCGTAAAAATTATCGAGTCAGAGATCTTGCGAAGTATTAACGTCTAAACATTAGGGGCCGGGCGACAGAAAATCCTAGGCGAAGAAAAGGCAGTTTCTCTTTCCCAAATTTCAACCTCTCTATTTTCATTTCCTTCTTTCGTTGCACGCCTTTAAATATTATTCCCCAGCATAGAAAGATTTTAATTATTTCAAAATTTTCCTGTCTCGTCTTAACATTTTTACTAATTCGAAATAGAGAGTACTTATACTAGTAAATATCTATACACACATGATTAAAAAAAAAAAAAATTTTTTTATTTAATTAAATTTGCTTAGCTCTTTGCAATTGATTCCATACCGAAAATTCTAATCTGGAAAATATAATTCTGGATGCTTTAATTTAAGTAATTATTAATATTAAATTTAACATTGTTCAAATCTACACAAATCAATACATTTTTTTTATATAAAAAAAAAATAAATATTAATTAGAATTGAATTAAATTATATTTAATTATATCGTGTAGAATTTTTTTTTGTAAAACTTTCGTATGTAGATAATTTTCTAAAAATTTTATCAATTTGAAGAGAATTTTAAATTCAAAAATCTATAAGTGTAAAGAATTTGATGATTTTCTGAAAACTGCATTATTGAATTGTATAGAACTATTTGGTGTTTAACGGTGTAGACTTAATTAATTAAAAAAGAAAAAGAATTCATTATATTTTCCTCCATGAATAATTTTACGTATAAAAATTAATTCAAAATGAACTGTACAAATTGAAAAAAAAAAAAAGGAATTTTAATTAAGATCAATTTTAACAAAATTTTTTTTAATTAATTTTCTCTTAGTTATGTTCTGTTATGTTATGTAGTTATGTTCAATTCTTTTCAGAATTTTCTTGTAATTACTAAATGATTCATCTCATTCAGGAAAATTATTATGATGTTGCAAAGAATTGAATTCTTTCTGCAATTTCTTTAATTTATCGAATAATAATCGATTTTGTTAATGACTGTAATTTATAACTTTACTGCATTGAAGAAAGGATTTGTTTGATTCAAATAATTCAAATTGTTTGAAAAGATGTTTGATTGATTTAAGTACTTTTAGTTGAATCAAAAGAGACTATGCTTACTTGAACCGGATAAATCGTGCTTGATTCGGATGAATGGTGAATTGAATTGAATGAATAGATTTGTTTAATCAGGGTGGACATTTTTTTTTGTAAAAATAATTCCCGGTCACAAATTATTTTTTTCCGGTCATAAATAATAACTCTGAAAATAAATTATTCAATGAAAGATTAAAGGAATTTCCTGATTTTAGACAAAACTTTGATTCTTTCCCAAATCCTAAAAATAGTTTTGAACTCAAATAGATTTTTTTGAATACCTATACTATATAAAGTTGAATAGTTTTTAAGAATTGCTACTGTAACTTATTAAAAAATTATTTTTAAAATTTCAATTCAATATTATATTCTAGAAATAACTAAAATATTTTTAAAATCCCCTTGTTTACAAGACAATTTCATGAAATTTTGAATAATTTGAAAATGGGAATAAAAATACTTCTAAAAACTAACTTATTCAGAATTTTAGTTAAAATCTTTTAAAAATTCAACTTTTCCAAAAACTTCAATTTGAAACGTTTGAAAATTCAATCTATAATAATAATAATTTAACATTCTAAAATATAGAAAAATTTGCTTATGAATAATTGTAAAAAAAAATTTTTTTTTAAAATCCCGGTCAAGATCAAAATTCATTGTCATTTCCCGGTCCAGCAACCACCCTGGTTTAATACAAATATTGAACTATTTGAAGCTGTTCTTTCGTATATTTTACCCAGGTATTTCGTTTGTTTGATGTAAATGGAAATTATTTGACACAATAAAGTTATTTTATTTATAATTATTACAAATAAATTTATATTATTACTATATAAATTTATTATTATTGATATAATAATTAATATTATTAAAAAAAAAAAATTATATATATAAAAAAAAAAAATTTGCGTTTAAGTATGAAAAAAATGTGAAAGTGAATTATCAATGAATTGTCATCAGTATTTATCTTTTGCAATTAATTACTTTTAATATTGTTGATGTTGAAATTATCAATATTGAATGGAATAATTTTCATGCTTGATTCGGATAATTGTTTATTACATTGAAGTATTCGATTTGTTTGATTTGAATAATTTGAGTTTGATTTAAATGAATAGTTGTTTAATACAATTAAATGGAATATTCGGGTCAAATGATCGTTTATTGAATTCGGGTGTTCTGTTTATTTGATTTAAATTAGTTGTGTTTGATTCGGGTAAACAATTGTTTGGTGCGATAATATAAAATATTTAGTTCAATATTTGTGTATTTGACTCAAATACACATTTATTGGATTACGACCAAGTAAATGATTTGTTTGAATCGGGTAATTTTTGTTTGGTTCGGGTAATTTTTTTATTTATTTAATTAAATAAGGTAAAGCAATGATAATATAAATGTATATTTGGAGAAATAAGCACGTTTGATCAGCATTCCGGGTACCTATACTGTCAATCGATCCCCGAGAACTATAAATCTGTCAAGGCTGGAACTCGTACGTTGCCCAATTGTAACCCACAGCTAGCGACGAGCAGCAGAGGAAAATCATTCTGAACAGAACCAAAATGATTCTCCGTCTTTTTTTCCCTTCTCTCTTCCCCTCTTACTCTGACCCTATAAGTCTTTCTTTCGCTTAACAGTCAAATCTCAAACGAAATTTTGATTTCCTTCGACACTGAAGAATGCTGTTTTACCTTAGAAATGATTAAATACCGAAAAAAACAAATGTCTCGGGCTCGTTTGTTTACCAATTTTTACATACTTTAAATGATTCAATGCAACAAGTTTTTTTTTTTCTCTTTTCATAATTAATATTTGTTTCAGACATTATTGTATCAATTAAGCTCAAAGAAAAGATTACTATATGTTGGAAGCAATTGAAATTTAAATAGGATTATTGAAGATAGCCGACTTATTAGGGAAGTTTCATTAAAACAGGCAATAGTTTAATTAAAAGAATTTTATTTTATCAAAATTTAAATTCCCCTTGACGGTTAATAAAATTGAATTTCTTTACAATATAAATTTAAAAGAAGGAGGGGAGGAAAAAGGATTCCATTATAGGAAGGGAGAATATATGTATATATATTTTGGATGAGCAAAAGAACATCTAGAACCAATCGTCCTCACTGTCCTCTGCATTGGCCGTTCCCATCTCTTCTGTATTCTCCTCAGAAGGCTTGCAATTGTCTTCCCCAAATAAATGTCCCTCGGTCCCGATTGGCTCCCATAATTCGGGTAAATCTATGTTGTATGTCTAAAACAAAGTTGTATATAGAATACCCCAAAAGAAAGCAGTCCGTATTTAGAATAAAATAAAATTTTTTTTACACTTACCAACTGCCATGATCCGTTCTGGGAGTGTACGCCGTCCGCGTTTTTATAAAAAATCTGAATAAATGCCAGTTTGAAGGACTTCTCTGCGGGAACGAAGCCGTTATATGGTGGGACTTTCGGCAGTGACTTAAACAAACTAGTAATACACAAATTAGTAAACATATTAAAAAAAAAAGAGAGAGAGAGAGAAAATAAATATTTGTTTTGTTTATTAAACTAACCAATTTCCCTCAGGATGAGCAATTCCTGAAGCATGCTGCTCCATTAGCTTTAAAGACGTGTCAGCGACTAATAACGGATGTTCGAAATCTTTCTAAAAGAAAGAAAAGAAGAAATTTTGAGATACCCCGGAATGATTGAATTTTCATGAATTATTTTCTGGTTTGCTGATATGATTGAACTCTCGGAGAGATTGGTTGGACTTCTACTCAAAGCAATTGAATTTAAATAATTATTCAATCCATTCTAAAGTTATTATTTACGCAAAATAAGCACGATCATGCTACTCACGGTGGCCCAGAATCCGCGCACATAATATTTTCGTTTGGAACCATCCCAAGAATACTCCTGGTGCCAGCATCCTCTGGAATAGGGCTTGGATTCAACAGTATTCTGTATGAATTTACTGAAATACCAAGCATCGCCCTGACTTTTCCTAAAAGGAGCCTCCTCCCACGGTCCAAATCTAATCGTAAAACTAAAAAAAAAAAAAGGGGGGAAAACTGAATTTATAACCAAATTCGAAATTTTGTTTAAGTCCAAAGTTAAAAAAAAAAAAAAAATTTCTGAATGATAGGGTGAAGTGGGGTGAAAAGCCACATTTTTACTTTCGATGCTGTAAAATCTGTATTAAAATTGTGGGGTGGCCACTACAAAAAAAAAAAGAATAATAACTCTAAAATTGATTGAAACTCCAAAATATGTTTAAAATACATTTTCAAATCTCTAATACTAAAAATAATTTTGAATTTAAATGGATTTTGAAACAAATATTTAATTACTATCCACTATTTTCCGTATTATTGTTCAAATTTCAAAACCTGCAAATTCGAATAATTTTGAGAATTGCTTCTGTCACTTATTAAGTATTATTTTCGAACTTTTAATTCAATTACCTTTAGAAATATTAACTGAAATATTTCTAAAATCATCTTGTTTACAGGACAATTTGATAAAATTTTAAACAATTAAAAAAAAAAAAAAAAAAAAAAATTTTTTGGACATTCTTTATAACTTTCCTTTAATTATATGACAAATGATCACATTTAAACAATGTTTTAATAATTATGAAAAAGCTTTAGCAAACAAAATTGAAATTTGTGTTGAGTTTACCTGTTTTCAATTTGCACTATCAATTTTCGTACCTTTTTGGAAGCTTTCTTTAAGTTTCATTACAGATAACATATTTTAGTTGCAATCGTTTAATTTTTTTATGCACTTTAAAACTACTAAAATATTAAATGTATTTAATTAATTTTACTAAATAAACACGATAAATCTTGTAAAATAAGAAAGTTAGTCTAAGTGGAGGACGGTTAAATTTCGCAAGGATATTCAATGGAATTTTACCCTGGCTTTCCATCCCACTCTACCCTGATAACCGAGAATTTTGTTAAATGAGAATAGTGGGCACCCTATTAGCAAGAACTTTAATCCTACTTACCCTCTCTCCGATCCGAGTTGCTGGAAGTGAGTCTTGTACCGAAAATATCTCTTGACCTTTTCAACAAAGGGCATAGAATGCTCCTTTGTTTCTCCAACAAGCAACCTTGTCAAGAGGTGGCCCCTCAGAGTCACATTCTTGTCCCCCGGAACCAAACTACAAATCTCCCTCCCTCTTCGAACAATATCGATAGCTTCTTCATGTTCATCCTCGAGAGACCAGGATGACCACGAATAAGAACAAGACGAAGAATAATGATCTGATTCCTTGCCAAAATTCAATTCCATCTTGTTTGAAACCATTTTCGCGTTTCCTTCGAGACAGAAAACACTAAATTTCAATGAACACTCAAATTCGACACTCACAACCTAAGGTTACAAACTACACCGATCGTCGCGAAGACTGAAAGAGCACTGAACTACTGGAGTGAGGTACTGGACCACTACGCACCGACACTACGTGACTAATCTGACGGTTCCCAATTGCGTTTGTACTACTTAGGAGATGTGCGGGCGCAACGTTAAAATACAAGCGTCTAATTAAATTAAGCACCACTGGGGCAGTTCGAGGAATGTAACATGCTGCGATCAAGAAAATTTGTTTCAGTAGTAAAGTAAAAAAATTAAAAATCTTTCAGTTCACATTTCAGTTGCAATTACGGAAAGCCATTTTGCGATTATTAAATTTTTGTGTAATAAAAAATTAAGAATACAAAAGTTTATCGTAGCAATCGTTTGAGAAATTTTCTAGCAATTATTTCTTTGAAAATTTCCCAAATTTTCTGGAAGAATGTTCAATTTTCGATGCTAAAGCGAAAAATTAAAAAAAAAATCTACAGTACTTACATCGGATTTCAGAATCTTATAAAGAAAAATAATTAAATAAATAAATGAGGGCATGCTATTTTGTAAAACAGTTCTAAAAATTTATGCTTTCTGCTTTGCATTTAAAATTAAATTTTGAAAGCTGTTTTATGTTTTATATTTGAACATTTTTATGAAACCATTTAGTACTTAGTAAGTAATCGGGTTTGATATTCAATATGTTATTGCTGTATCCTGATTTTAATTATATAATCGGAACTTTTTTTTCAAAATTTTAACAATAATGTTAACCATTTAAAAGAAAATTCTCTGTTAATATCATTGTACTGCGAGGTTATTATGGAATAATAGTATAGCATTATAACAATAATACGCTGTCGCGTAATGCAATAACTTACGGAGAATTAAGGCTATTACTGAAGCCACTACTATTTTACCCATAATATATTCAACATAAAATTGTATAATTGTTTTCGAAATATTAAAGAAATTTTTTTAATACATCGTCCTAGTATGTGCATTTCTAAGTTCAAGGCATCAGGGTTTTCGGGGACGAAAACTGGAATTTTCACGGTGGATTGTTAGAATACTAGTCTTTTAAAAAGTAAGTTAATTGACAACCATGTAGAATAAATTTAATTTCAAATCAACCCAAGCATATAAAAGCATCGCAACGCAGCGACGCTATGCTTGAGGATATTTGACACCCTGATAACGTCAAATATCTTACCGAGAGAATGCCTTTAGCTAAGAAATGCTTATAAAAATAGTTAGAAGGACAAAAGAAATTATTATTTCTTTTCTCCTTCTACTAAATAATAAATATAATAAATAGTCATTAATAATTGTGCCGGCGCAGTCAATGCTGCCTACATCGAACCTTGTGGCAAATTATAAATATAAAATTTGTATCCAAATTTCAATTCTATAGAACATGCAGAAGGCGCAATGTTGCAGCCAATGTATATATATATATATATATATTCTATTTGTCATTGCTGTTTAGAGCTAAGAAAATACATTGCGAGGTTGTGCGTGTGTGGGGATGGTCGGCGGCAACACACACATGCCTGCGCGACCGCCGTTTATGAACACCAGCACACTCACTGGTTTCCCCGGCTACAGAACTAATACCTTGAAGGCTTTCATGCTACGGACACCAACACAAGTGCGCTATGCTTGCCTCTAATCGCTGCCTGGTTGTGCGTAGAACTTTCCTCTCCCCTCAGGGCCCATAAGCTGTAGACTACAGCTTCAAAACAAACGCACGTGCGTTACAGCTGACGTAAACTACAAGGCGGCATGCCTTATGACACTTGAATTTATGAATCAAGTCAAGTGCACACAGAAACAATTTAACAATAGTTAAACATTTTGTTGTAAACATTGTTGTTACAACAAAATGCCGGAGGACATTAGGTTGTATGTATATGCATATATATATATACTACTCGATATGTAAAATGCATATACAAGCAACCTATAAAAAGTAGGAACAATATAATTACAATAGATAAATTATATGCACTATTATAACTAAGATAAATAATAATTCTATTAATTAAACAATATAATTATTATTTAAATTCTAAGTTATTTCAAATAATATTTCAAAAAAGTATCATGTTAACAGACCGTTTCCGTTCTCACGGACCCACCGTGAGATCCAAAACGTCAGCAAAAATGCATAGACCAATGGGCCCATGACTTACTCCTACTACTTACTCCTACTCCTAAAAATCTTCCCCGCTTTGCACCAAAGGCAAGGGTTAGAGGCTTGTCGCAAAATTTCAATCATCGCAGTACGAATTCTCGCTTCTTCTCGAAGACACCTCTCCTGGGTCTAACCTAGAAAGTGTTTTGGGACAGAGAAATTTCGCGACAAAAAGCCCGTCCGCGACCCGGAACCCGATTTGCATGAATTAGGGCAGACGTTAAAATTTTCAAATTCTCTGAGCCGGTGGAGTCCAGTGCGGGCTGATTTTGGTGAGATTTTGGAATTGTTAATCTATTAAACAGTTCTAAAATCTTGTTATTTATAACCGGCCGGTTGCATAGATATTGCCCGCGTCCGTCTCAAATATCGGTGGCCCACGAGCGCGATCAAAACCAATTATCGAATTATCGGTTGCATAGATATTGCCCAGACTAATTCGGTAAACGGTAGATCCGCAGTGAGTTTTACACAGTTGCGTGAGACGGCCGGTTGCATAGATATTGCCCGCGTCCACTCGCCACAAGTGCAATCTCGCAAACGAAAGAAAATTGCGCGAATCTTACGTCGCGATTTTCGGTAGAAACAAGAACAAAAGAATTTTCGCCCGACGGATGCTTTGTGATTCAAAAGAGGAATAGCTCCGCCGGTAGTTTGTAAGTAAATAAGTATCGTTTCAATTTACATATTCTAACACACATACATTTTCTATTTGTAACACACTATAATCATTCTGTATTCAAAAGGTATTTTTCTATTCTAAAATAAATCATGTATTCATAGAATCAATTTCTTTACTTACCTAACTAAACCCTAAATTCAAATCATCTTAAAAATAGTGCATTTAACGAATCAGAAGGTAACTTTTAAAAGTAGGATAACGTCCCCACAAATTAAACAGAATAATAAAACATTCTGGCAGCTTGGTGCCTCCCCAAATCGAGATAAAGGGCCATCTCAAAAGCCTAATTAATAAATTTATTTCTGGTTTGTAACACAAAATGTCTTTTTTGATATGGAAAGAGTGATATCTCGAGTTCTTCTCAAGCGATTTTAAAAAATCAAACGGCTTTTGATTTAGCGTCATCATGCCTATAAGTGGAACCTTAAAAACTGGAAAATTTCTAACTCTTTATTTTATAAGGGAAATTCTGAATAAAAACACCTTTTTTTGCATATTTTAGAGAAAAAGTACTCTAAAAAAAGGGGGGGGAGAAAATTCCACTTTTTTGAAGTTTCACACCTAAAAAAATATCTAACGAAGAGAATGCCACTTCGTTTTTGGTTTTATCTGTTATAGAAAGTTTGGAATCGATCTTACCACCGAGAATGGGCATTTTCGAAAATGGCGTATATCGCCGCCATTTTGAAATAAAAATGAAAATTTTTTTTTTACAAATTCTTAAATAAATTATTTTTTACATGTAAAAATTTACATGTTTTTTTTTTCATGTAAAAGAAATTTCTTAAATAAATGTCATAGTTATTTTAATAATATATACTAAAAAAGCCTTCTTTTTGCTTGTTTTGAACAGTCATTTATTTGTTCGACCGTATGAAAATAGCGATTTTTTTCCAAGGGCAAAAAAACAGTTGGTCCCATGCTTTTTTTGCCCAAGGTAAAAAAGGCCGCCATTTTCATACAAGTCGAACAAGTGAATGACTTTTACTCCCTGTCGTCTGCTATCTGAAATCGACACTTTTGTGCATTAGAAATAAAAAATATCGTATGTAATACGGGAATAAAGGCAGCCAATTTGTTCACGATGATTTTTGTGACACGAGTGGAGGTCTCGGGGCGCCCTCGACCTCGACTCGTGTCACAAAATTCACTGTAAACAAATGGCTGCCTTTATACCCTTGTTGCTTAATATAATATTTTTACAAGATTAATGATTAGGTACAATTTTATTGTGTCATTTGAAGAAAAAGAATAGATATTAATCTTATTTAAAATTTTTTGACAGTCTTTATTGTGAAAAAATTGATGCAATATCCAAATTTTCATTTCGACAATTACACAATTACACCTCCATTTTTAAAATAAGGATTTTTTTGCAAATGACCGACAAAATGGGCCCTTTTCATTTTTTTAAAGAACCAATGAAATCTATCAGTTTAATTATCGATAAATTATTAAAAACCGCAAATTCCTGGTAATGAGAAAATTATGAAAAACATGTTTCCCGACATGAATTTTTAGGGAAATAAGAATTTAATATAAGTGAAAAAATTTTAATTTACTTAAAATAAAAAAACCTTTTCATTTTTACAACTCTTTTTAGTTCACTTATTTTATATTTTGACTGACTCGATTATAAGATTGCAAACTTTTTTTATATAAAGATACTAGTGCACTAATAGAGCCTTTTGCGACAACGTCATCGAATTACGAAAAAAGTAGCCATGGTTCCTCGAAACGTCCAGAAAAGAAGAAAGAAAGTGCAAGAAAACTTGATATCTGCATTGCAAGTCTTAACTACCAAGACAGAAAATCTGGTATTTCAATAATTATAGAAAAAATTACTATTTACATGAAGAGAATAATTTAAAAAGGGAACCAGTCAAATTTTAACTTATTGAAATTATTACTGTTTGCCCCATACGCTCATTTTGAGTATAAATGTTAGTTTAAAAATAAGGTATACTACACATGGTTGTTTTGAAATTCTAAACAACAGTTTTGACAATCTTGTCATTTCAGAGATATTGACATCTGGACGGTTTGTCCCACTCTCCCCAAATATTATAATATTATTTTAATGATTAACCCATTAACGCCTAAAATAAGAAAATTCTTTGCCCAAATTCAACCTATACTTTTATCAATAAAACAGATTATATTTTATACCGCAAGTATGTTTCTTATAGGTATTGAGTGTGCTCTTTTCGATTCCGGGGTGAAAAGAAAGAATTTCGTTTAAAACAAAAATTAAATATAGCGGTTTTATCTTTAAAAACAGAAAAGAAATTTCATTTTTTCAAGTTTGGTTATTTTTTTACCCATTTACCCATCTAAATATTTGGATTCAATAATCTCAAAAACATAAAATATAATGATATCTGGCATTAAAAAAAATAAAAATATTTAGCAAAGTTGTGACACGAAAACTTTATTTTGACTACTCTGCTAAGGAGTTAAACATGCGTGAATAATATTAAATTCTCATCCATAGAGGCACAAAAATTGTACACTTTTAAAAAAAGTAAATTAGAATGTAAAATTTAAAGATTGCGGACCAAATATGGCCTAAAATATGAAGGGAACTTTGAAAGGGGTGGTGACTATTTTTCAAAATACTAAAATGTAATTAAATTTGCCTAAGTTTTCCTACTCGAAGGCTTTTGGGATCGCTGATTACTAATTTAATGTTATTTTTAAGAAATTCAAGATAGCGGATTTAATATATAGAACAAAATTTTTTAAAATTTATTCAATAAACCTTAATTTTGTCACTCGGGAATTTTTGTGATTGCTGATTACGAATTCAATTTTAGATTCCCATAAATCAAAATGGC
Source organism: Leptopilina heterotoma (assembly GCF_015476425.1). Taxonomy (NCBI): domain Eukaryota; kingdom Metazoa; phylum Arthropoda; class Insecta; order Hymenoptera; family Figitidae; genus Leptopilina; species Leptopilina heterotoma. The sequence goes on from NW_025111067.1 coordinate 21,989, forward strand.
GGATCTAATATGGAACAGAATGTTTACTTTATGCAATTAATCTTAATTTTGTCACTCGGTGGTTTTTAGGGTCGCTGATAACGAATGCGATGTTTGTTTTCAAAATTTCAAATGACTAATATAATATGGGAAAGAGAAATTAAAAAAATTTTCTATACACGCTCGCTGGTCGTGAATCGACGCAAGTGCTAAAATAATTGTCAGTGAGCGCTCCTATGACATTTACAGCTAACTGACTGGTATTAGAACTCTCGAGTAACAAAATTAAGGTCAATTGCATAAATCTAAAAGAAAATTCTGCCATATTGAATACACCATTTTAAATTTATGAAAACTTACATCAAATTCGTAATCAGCGTCCCTAAAAACCACCGAGTGACAAAATTAAGGTCCATTGCATAAAGTAAAAATTTGTGTTCCATATTGGATGGGGGGAGGGTCAAAAATTAATAAAAAATTGTCCTCGTGGTTTATGGACGGCTTATACCTCGACTTATATCATGACTATTAATAAATCTCGCTGTCAATGTTTTGACAAAGAAGGAAGAATACTTCAATAAAATAATTCTTCTGATGTATAATTAATATATAAAGTTTTTCTATCGCTTGACTGAACTAATCAAAACAAAAACCATTATTTTGTAATTTGACTTGCTTGGTACTTTGAAACGTCTGGCAACACAGCATTTCTTTACACGGAAAAAAAAGTTCCCAGATATTTCAGGAATTATTTCCTAACTCTTGGATACGTGGTAACAGCTCTGAACTAGCGTCGAACATTCAATGGTAATCAATGAATGTTTGAAAGAAATTCGGGAACTGTATTAGAAAACGCTGTAAATAGTCCAATAGTCTTTTTTTCATTTCTTTCTCATGTAAAGTCCATGGCACTGGCCGCAACTGTTTCTGAAATTTTCGGGAACTCGTCAAGGAATCTTGGTGCGCAGAAACTGTGCGCACCAGTCTCAACGTCAGTAAGACTTGCGTGCCTTATATATTTATTTTATGCTGAGGTATTTAACGCTCCTGTTTAGCTCACGTGGATAAGACGCCGGACTTCTATTCCTCGGGTACGCGAGTTCTGTTCCAGCCGCCGTCGATTTTTCTCTCATATGGTTTTTTCTATTTCAGAAACTTAATAAAAAATAAAAATTGTATGTGATCTTCAAGGATAAATGTGTGTGTGTGTGTGCGGACGTGTCAAGGAGGGAAAGTGGGAGGGGGGAAGCAGAATCCATTTTTTCTTGCATTCGCCTAACTTTTCGATTTTCTTGAACAGTTCCCGACTTTTTCAAGAACAGTTTGCCGAGAAGTGGTGAAATAGTTATAATTTGTAGAGAAATAGTAAATGACATATTCAAACGAGGCAACCTTTAGTTCTCTGTGAACTACCCGCCGTATCCAAGAGTTAAGAACGAAGTTCCCGAATAATCTTCGAACTTTTTTTTTCCGTGTAGTCGTGTTGCAAATGCTTGGTATGACTTGTTTACATTTAGTTTTGAGTAGAAAATTGTGTGCAATGTTTCCAGATGTTCAAACAGCTGTCCAATATACTGTATAAAACATGAAATTTGTTTACAAATTAATTTATTGCAACTCTCACAGGTACCTAATGACACTTTTTAAACAGATATTTAACCATTATATATCTGTCTCGTATTAAAAAATGTTTTATTAATTTCTTAATTTTAAGTACTTTGTGGTGAGTAAATATGTTTGAAAATGTACTCAATTCCCACAAAACTCAATGTTAAAAGTTAAAAACAAAGACGCTTATAACTTTTTTCACAAGTCCCCACAGGTCTAAAAAATTTAACTACATTTTTTAAAAACTTTTGTCTAACAGTGGTACAAATTTCAACAAATTGGTAATGTTAATTCTATTTGCGAAAAAACCTTTCTATTATCTTGAAAAAATCTGTAATTACCTTAACGTTTAATAAACAGTTTACAATATAGCTCAGTGTGTTAAATTTAATTTTTGGCTTTCGTGTTTTATGTTTTTTAATTCTTCAAAAAAAAATGTAATCTTTTTCTAATATTTTAGAAAAAGAAAAAAACGAATCATAAGGTCTTACATTTTTATATACACACAATAAAATAAGGTCTTGAGTATCAAAAGACAGAAACAAATATCGCGCGCGTAGCTCTGCTAGTAAAATAATAGTCAAATAATAGTAATGGAAGTATTTACTCTTATCAATTGGTTTTCTTAAATATTACTTTAGTTAATTGTTTTCTTAAAATATTGCTTTTAATAATTTGTGATTAAATTATTACTTTCATAAAAAAATAATTTTATTTTCGTTATTTTTTTTATTTTACAATTTCAAGATTTAAAAAATTATGATTTTCGTTACTTTATTTTGTAATTATTACTTTCGTCAATAAAGTTTATATAAAAAGTATAAAAGAAAATTATTAAGACCTTTGTTAAAAACTTTAATTTGTTGTAACTATAATTTTGCCATGTATTATTTTGATGTTACTAGATTATGTTCAGAATAAGAACAAAATGGAAAAACATTTTTTTTGTTTCAAAAAAAAGAGGGGCGTAAATATTCTTATAGGTATTAATGATATTAATACTATAATATGCACATCAATGTTTATAACTATAAGTATACTAAAAAAGTGCTGTGGTATATCTGTAACTATTAACATCGATGCGCAAATTCTCTCTATTCTTTACTACTTGGAAGTTTAAACTTCCAAGTAGTAAAGAATATTTACGCCCATTGAATAGTAATTCCACACAGTAATAGGTTTTTATTATTGATTTCAAAAGAAATAAAATAAACATTTATAATTAATAAGATTAAAATAATTAAATTGATTATTTAATTGTATTAAAAATTAAATTGAACACGAAAAAGAGATATTGTCAGGATATTCGTATAGGATATTATTGAGATATTTTTAGGATATTCATAGGATATTCAAATATCTCGAAACAATATTACAAAGAATATCTTTTATTTGCCTTTAAAATATTTATAGATATCTAATGATGTGTACTTATTTAATTATTTTGTTGTATAACTATAATAAATATTATTATAAATTATAATATTAATAATATTAATATTACTATCAACATAATATTTTAATATAATAAAATTAAGATGTTAATATTTTTTTTAAAATATTGTACAATATTCTTTACATGCAGTTTAAAAATATTGAAAGGAAAAAAAATTATTTTTTATTAAAAACCCGCATTACTTCCAGTACCACTGCTACATGACTAAAAAAAATTTTAAAGGTTGTAAATAACTAATAAGAATATAAATGTCATATAAAAAAGTGCGATAATTTACTATTATGGGATTCTCTATTATTGACAAAAAAGTATAATGTCCGACTGTACCTTTTGCTTGAATGGATTGAAGCAAAAAAATGAAAAAAAAATGTTCATAAATAATTATTAAACAAAATTTTTTTACAAGTTCATTACTTCAAAAAGTAATTAGATTTTATTTTGGAGAATGTCAAGAAGAAAAAAAAATTTTAATATAATAAATTATTGTTAAAAAAAATATTTTTAAAATTTGTAAAAATTAATAAAAAATGAAAAAAATAACAACTTTTGTATAAAATGTATTTTAAAAATTTTCGCCGAAAATTGAAAAACAGCAGCTCCACCTGAAAATGTACTTTGAATGAATAGAAGAAACACTTCTATATAAATATTTTTCTTTAAGATACTAGTAACATATATTATATTACTATAAAATTTCGAAAAACGACCTTAAGGTATTAAATTTTTCTATGATCAAGGTGAGAAGTACATCTAAGAAAAGAATTAAAATCACTTGTTCTCTGGTGCTAAACTGTGAAACAGTGCTTTGAAATTGAAGGCAAAATTTGCAGAAGGCGTCATTTTTTTAATCTTCACCTAAAACAAAATCTAATTTGTAAGTTATATTTTTTAATTATGAATATTAATTTTTTAATTTTTATACATTTATTATTATTATTGCTTCCTAATAAAGTAAGCTTTGTATTAGCAAAATTTTTGATTACCATTGTTTGACATATTTATAATTTTTTTTTATTATATGCTTTATACTTCAGTACTTTATATATGCACAAAAACTACACGTAAAAATGTTTTAAATGAATAAAAAAATTTTTTTACGTATTTTGACATCCAAAATCTATAAAAAGGAATATAAAAATTTGTACCGAAGTGTTTGTTTGCGTATATATGTGTGTGTGTAGTAAGATTACGTTTGCCTCAATATCTTAAAATTAGAAAGAGCTAAAGGCTTCAATTTTTTTTTAAATTGTAAGTCTGTACGGGAGACATGAAATGAGAGTATTTTTCATTTACATTCATGAATTTTAAATAATTTTTTTTTAATTTTTAATATTAAAAAAAATATATTTTAAATATAACTTTAAAAAAAATGTTAGGATACCTATAAATGTTTTTGTGTAAAATTTAAACAGTTTTTTCAGCAACATCTTTTGAGCCGTCATTGTACATTTTTTAACAATATTATCAGTATACACTGTTAGAAAAGAATTGAAAATTTAACAACTTTTCAATTACATAAATTATAGAATTTGAATTCAATTCAGCTTGAATTGAAAATTAAAGAACTTGAAGTTAATATTCATTGGTTTGTAATTTAAAATACAAACGCAGTTATTGAAAATTCATTACTGTTATTGAAAAAATGAAAATCCATTGGTTTGTAATTGAAAAATACAGACGCAGTTATTGAAAATTCATATACATATTTCTAACAGTGTATATTAAACTTTAAAAAATATAAATTTCTGGAAAATAAGACTGTTTTAAAAATTTTGTTAAAAAATATTAAAAAAAATTTTAAAATGTCATTTCCAACTTGTGTATAGGATTAAGAAACGCTTCAATTAACCTATTTGTACAATTGATTCGAACAAAAATTTGAAAATTAACAACATTATTTGAAGTCATTTATTTTATTTAATTATGTAACTAAAAATTTATTTTTTATTAAATATATGTTTCATTTATTTTTAAATTTAATTTATTAAAAATGACATTCAATAATTATAGAAATAAAATTTTTTTTCTTCTATTATTTTTTAGTAATACAGGGGGAAAAAATTTTAATGATGTAAATAGAATTTGTAGAATGGTTTTTATGGAAATCAAATTTTATGAAAAAAAAATTTTTTTTTTGACCTTGGCATAAAGTAAGCAAAGTCACAATATGAAAAGATTTATAATTTGAATATATATTATACTTTAATAGAAGATGAATCTTTGTAAAATATTTAGATTTTAAATTTTTTTTAAGAATTGGTATTTGATAAATAATATTAAGAAACAAAATTTTAATTTTTAGATTATTAAAATTGTTATTTAAAATTATTAAAAAAATTTTATTGAAATTAATTTTTTTTATATAATTTTCAAAAATTTATAGATTAAAATTACATGAATCAAATACTAAAAAAGTAATTTTTCATAATAATTTATTTTGTCAATGTTTTATTGATAATTTATTTAGATTTAATATTTTATAAAAATTTCAATAAAGAATGTATTAAAAATTAATTTTTCAAAATATTTAAAAATAAGAATTGAAAGATAATAGTTTTTAATTATAAACAATTGAAACAGTTCAATAAAACACTTGGTGGCAAAAATACTAAATTGCCAGTTTCGCTAAATTATAATTTTACACATTAAAAGGTTATGATGTACGGAATACTCAGTTGGTAAAACAGTCTTGGTGTGTGTAGTTTAGCGAAATAGCAATTTAGCATTTTGGCCACCAAGCAAATTATTGAAAATTGTGAAAATGCTTTAAAAATTATTGAATTTATGAAGAAAATATATAAATTTCTCAGAAATTTAAACAAAATCTGAAATAGTAAATTTATATATATTTTGTTAAAAAATAATTGAACATTAAAAAATTATAATATAAAAATTAAAAAAATTAATTTTTAATAATATTGTACTGTGAAATTTAGAAAATAAACGAAGTTGAAATCCACATACAACGTTTGTCGACGAAAAAATTTATTTAATACTTTCAAGTATTATATGTAATTTAATATTTAATTGTAAAATAATTATTATCAAAATGAAAGAATCAATATTTTTTTTCTACATATTGTTTTGTCAATATTGATGCGAGTTTTTAATTAATTTAATAATTAAACAATTTTTTTTGGTTGATCAACGTTCTGGACTTGAAATTGGTGAAAATAATTGAATTTTTTTAATAGAATGTTTGTATAATTTTAAAAAATATTAATTAATTTCTTACAGAATTTCAATTATTAAATTATTTTTATTTCTCCAAAATATTTAAAAATAATTATAAAATGTTATTACTTTTTGTATATATGTCTGAAATTTTAGAAATAATGTCATATGAATTGAAAATATTTAATATTAAAAAATTAGAATATATATTTCTTTAATTTTCATTTTTTATAAATTATTACATTTAAAGAATTGTAATTAAAATTTCTAAAAATTTAATTATTTTAAAAAATTTACAAATAAAATTCTTCAAAATAAACTAAATTGTTAAGCAAAAAATATATTTAAAAGTCAATCGAGCAAAAGCACCATTTGTCGATGGTCTTGTGCTAATTTCTCGAGGGTCTGTTCCAATTGTCGAGGGTATGACATTTTTAAACATATAACCCAATATAACCTAACAATTAACCTGTACAGATATTAGAAAATCGAGTAGATATTTATTTTTTCGATAAAAATATTATAGAACATTACCAGAAAACAAATTTATTTATTTAACTATAATTGAATAATTTATAATATCGATATAAAACATTTTTTTAGTAGATGATACAGGACAGAAAATTATTTAACTGTTTTTTAAACTTTTATAAATATAAGTAAATTAAATTTAATCAATTTTGTTAATCAGACATTAATTGAAAAAATAAATTAATTTAAGTCACATTAAATTTGTAAATGAATAAAATAAACTTTTATTACGAACTGTAAATATAATGGTTAATTATAATTAAACTATAGTACAAAATTTTTTAGTTTTAAATAATGCATTTTTTTATTAATTTTTTTTCCGTCTTCCTCGTTTTTTTGGTTGATTATTTTCTGTTGGTTGTAAATTTTTGGAGCATTTTTTTCTTTTTCTCTGTACGTATAAATGTTTGGCATTTATGTTTGACGTTTAGTAAATAAACACTTAACCATCGATAAATGGTGCATCAGCGAAAAAAGTGACTACACCAATTTTCGAGTCATTACCTCGAAAAATGGAACTGTAAAAAAAAAAAGGAACCAAATACCGATGATTTGCTTTTAAAAAATATTAAATATTTTTTTTTAACAAAAAAACATGCATACAAAATTAATTTAGTTCGTGTACAAAATTATAATAATAATTTTGTACACAAAAAGTCATTATAAATACGTTTAATTTGCATTTCTAAAAATCTGTTTTAATCAACCTGAAGTATTAAGAAAATGGAGATTCGTGTAAATTTCACAGCAGTGAATTATAATATTAATTAAATAATTATTTTAGTAGAATCGCTACGAAATTTGTATATATAAATATACAGTTGAAAATACAAAGATTATTTAGAAATTTTTTTTGTTCTTAAATATTATATGGGCAAATCTAAAAAACATACTCACTTCGACATAAAAAAGGAAAATTTTTTAATTTGTGAGCACTCATGCATTGTTTATATCATTTTACTCATAATTATTTAATAAATCAGAAAATATCAATGCAATTAATATTCATAAATTGCTTCAAAAGTTAGACGGAAAACAAACTTTCGGGTATTCTATATCACAGTTACAAACGACCTGACTTGTGAAATATTAAACAAGAAATAAACAAAATTCAAATTATACTATTTTTTATTAATATTATAAATTTAATTAATTATCATTTATAAAAATTAACTTTAACATTTTCTGCTCAGTTATTCCATATATAAGTAACAAAAAGTAATCGATTTCGTATATTTAAACAATTTTTTTCAATAATTATTTATCAAAATTTCTCTAAATTCCGAGATAACCGCTGGTCCCAGAGCATTTCTCTATATTTACCAAAAAATCCCGACTCAAAATATTCTTTTCTTTTTAAATGAGACGTCTATCACGAAACCAGTATTATTTCCTGGATGCCCTTACCCAACGGGAAGTTGCCAATGTTAACGATTGGTTCAATAATGGGCCATGCTTGGTGCCCAATGGTTTTTTCTTGGCAAAACAATTGGCATGGTGCATTGGTAGGCGTTAGTCCCGCGAAAGGCAGCTATTAACTGGGGTTCGAGTCCTCACAGATGCACAGTGCAGTAGTTCACGCAGCTTATTTTTTCAGATCAAAAATTAAATTCAAAAATATAATTATTTACCGACAACCATATCGGAATAATTATCTTAAGAATAACACCTGACTCTAAACCAAAGAGTTCAATTGACGTCTAATAGATGTCACTAATTGCTGATATAGTCGAAATCTTCCTTAATTATAATATAATCATGTCTGATAAAAATCATATTTTTTTAAAAAAACTGAAAACAATCCGATTTTTTTTATTTAAATAATATTTTGTACCTACTATTTTTTTTATTTTTTTAAGCTCCTTCTTCCTTAAGTAGTTCGTTTTTTTAATATCAGAAATTATAAAATTATTAATAATAGGAAGGCTGCAAAATTTCATTTTCAGAATTCCCCAACATTTCTCGACTAATTTTAGATTTTCCCTGATTAACAAATTTTTTAATTATTTAATAGTCTGCATTGCTAATTAAAAATGTAATAATGCTTTTAAGTAACAATTTTATTTTTTATAAAGAAAAGCAAAAGGTAATTTAAAATTGTTTATTAACGAAATTTTTAATTTGTTTGAAACTTTTATTATGAAAAAAGTCAAACCCCAAATTTACAAATTTAAATCGTGCTTAATGAGCTATATTTATTTATTTATATAAATGGCCAAAGTCCGTTTATCAAAAATTACACAAAAAGTCTAAATACAAAAACTAAATTAACATTCATCAAATTTTTTAAATTTGTCGTTTCTTTCGATTAAAATTCCCTGACTTTTGAAAAACTTCTAAAAATCTCCTCTTTTAAAAAAATAATTATTTTTTAAATTTTTAATAAAATTCTTTTCAAAATTAAGATAAAAGTCTTCGAAACAATTCAATTATTTTTATAAATTGTAAAATTTTTGTCAAGAATTCAAATTTTTTTGTAAATAATAAAATTCTTTTGAGAAATTAATATATATTTAAATCATAAGTTGCATTTTTATAAAATTTTATAAATACTTTCATAGATTTTATATCTAAATAAAAATAATATAGGGGAGACTGGGGCGAAAAGTTAAATTGTGAAACCAGTTAAAATTCATTATCTTTCGAACGGAAATAGTTAGAGCATTGCAATTTTAATTATAGAAGGGTGTTATCACCCTAAATAAATGTCCGGAGTTGTGTGCAATTCTGTTTATTTTTGTGGTGTCGATATTGAAAGTTTTTTTTCAACCTACTTTTGAAAATTTTTTCGAAAAAGAAAATATCAACTTTTAAGTATATTTTTTGCATTTATTCTCACCGCGATTTTTTTACTTCATTATTTGGGTTCCCTGAAGAGATACCTAAAGGTATTTGCTAAATATCTTTAGTCAGATTTTTTATATTTGTTGTTAAAGCCGAAAACGCACCCTGGGGCGAAAAGTTAAATGTATTTTTACATGTTATTAAAAATTTTTTTTTTATTTTTCGTTTTTTTGGGTTTATTTGTTTAAACATTATTTATTTGACATTGGGCAAGTACTCTGTCAAAAAATAAGCCGGTTAACGTGAAATAAACCAAAATTTTTTTTTTTTTTTTTGAAATTTCAATTTTTTAACTTTACAACTATTCTAAAGCTTTTGTCAAATAAACAAAGATCTTTTATTTACTAAATTACTTGTTTACGTATACTTTAACTTATCTACTACTTATCACCTATCAGAAAATAAGGCGCGACTTCTTATCCCATATAGATGATTTACTAGAATATTTGCGAGATATTATTTTATTTCTCAAAACATCACTTTAGTATAATTTTAGCTCTAAAAAATAATTGTAAGACAGAATGCTTATAGGTAAATAATGTCTTATTAAGTAATGAATCATTAATCAAATTTTAAGTAAAAATACTTTTTAAACAACATAAGTCTTAATTGAAAGAATTTTTTAGAATAAGAATAATAATTAAACAAAAATATCTTTAAAACTAAAATAGATTTGAACGATATTTTATAGAAAAAGATTACAATTTGTAAAAAAATTTGTTAAGCAAATATTTAAAGTCTCAAATTCTTTGTTTAATAGAATATTTATGTGCCAATCTTTCAATTTTCAAAAAATCTTATTTATTGGAATATATGTTTAAATAAACTTTTATTAATACAATGTATTATTTAGAAAAAATGATATATGAAAAAATGTATAATTTAATTAACTCTTGTATGACAAAAATTTTTCTTAGGCAAATGGTAATTTTATAGAATGTTAATTAAAAAGAATATTAATTTACAAGAAATGAAAGTGAAACGAATTCTAATTTAATAGAATACTTAAATGTCTGAATTATAATTTGGCAGCATGTCAATTCGATCGATTTTATATTTGTAAGAAATTCAATTTGACATAATATCAATTTATAAGAAACACTTTTTCGTAGAATTTTAATTTATCAGAATTGTAATTTTGTAGAATATTAATATTGCCAAATCTAATTTTAGTAGAAATCTGCTTTATCAGAATGATCAAATGTTCGAATCTTTAAAATTTCTAATTTCATTTTTACCTACAATCAATGTGACATAAATATTTGGCGCAAATTTAAAAATTGACCAATCAGAAATTAAATTTTTAAAATTTGCGCCAAATATTTATGTCACATTGATTTTGGGTAGAAATGAAATTAGAAATTTTGGGGATTCGAACATTTGATCATTCTGATAAAGCATTTTTTTTACAAATTGTAATCTTTTTCTATAAAATATCGTTCAAATCTATTTTAGTTTTAAAGATATTTTTGTTTAATTATTATTCTTATTCTAAAAAATTCTTTCAATTAAGACTTATGTTGTTTAAAAAGTATTTTTACTTAAAATTTGATTAATGATTCATTACTTAATAAGACATTATTTACCTATAAGCATTCTGTCTTACAATTATTTTTTAGAGCTAAAATTATACTAAAGTGATGTTTTGAGAAATAAAATAATATCTCGCAAATATTCTAGTAAATCATCTATATGGGATAAGAAGTCGCGCCGAAAATAATTTTAGTAGGCTAAAAATAGAATTTAACTTTTCGCCCCAGGGTGGGGCGAAAAGTTAAAAAAAAAATTTTCAAAAAAGGACAAAACATGTATTTTTTGCGAAAATATCAGGAACTTTTTTATTGAAAGTTGTAGAGGACAAGTTGCCCTACAATATTGATATACAAATATTTGCATCTAAGCGGCTTATATTGCCAAAAAAAATCATTTATGCAAAATTTAACTTTTCGCCCCAGTCTCCCCTAATATTTAATAATAGAATATAACATTTATTATTAATTTATTATTTATCATTTGCTAAAACTAAATAATTAATATTTAATAGACTTACCAATTTTTACCATGTATCTAGACAAGTAAATACTTTATATTTATTATTTTTTTTAAATTAGCGGGATAAATAGCCTAAAATCCTTACTTATCCCGCTAGCGGGCTAAATAACCTACCGTGATTACTTGTATCCCGCTAGCGGGATAAATAATTTACTGGCACTATTCATCCCGCTAGAGGGCTAAATAGACACAGCGTTAATATAATTCTCTTAATATAATTCTCATTTGACATAAAAGACATTTATCATAATTTTCATTTGACATGAAAATCATTCAACGAAATTCTCATTTGACATAAAATTATCGATGCGAATTTTAAAAGTAACCAAATAACAACATTGTGATTAGCCAATTTTGAAATTCACGCCTATATTTCCATATCATATGATCTTCATCTAAAATGAAATATATGTCAACTGAATATTATGTCAGATGAGAATTATGTTTAAAGACTTTTATATGAAATGAAATTTATGTCAAGTATAAAATTTACGTTAAATGAATTTAATGTTAAAAGACATTTATGTTAAATAATTTTTATGTCAAATGAGAATTGTTATTTTTTTATGTAGCATAGTGTTGAATGAATTTTATGACAATTCATATTTATGCCAAATAGATTTTGTATGAAATGAAATTTATGACAAATAATTTTCATATTATGTGAAATTAAAGTTAATTGGTTTTACATTAAATAACTATTTTGTCATAAAAGTTTTCGTGAATAAGCATGCGCCTCCCACAACGTATATCAATAGTTGATTGTATTTTTCCTTTTAATTAAGAATTTTTTAAATCGTTGAGTTAGAAAATAACATAAATAACATATAAATATTCTAATTCAAATATATGAAACATATTAAAATATAAAAGAAATAAAAAATTAACAGTTCTTACTTACTTTTAGAGCTTAAGACTTCCAGTACACAGATGAAATTTCACTATATCCACAGAAATAATTTTCACAAAATGTGTTGAAATTATTTAAAAACAACGTAACCACAGAAATAATTTTCACAAAATATGTTGAAATTATTTAAAAACAACGTAATAACAATTACATAAAGATATACGTCTTATTCAAGACGTTCTTTTTCCAACTAATTTCAATTCTATACAATGAATCTTATTTTACTTAACCTTTAAGATTAAGGGAAAGATTTCTGGAAGGGGTAATATTTGATGATTGGCCAACATTTATGAAGTAGGGAAAATATGGGCGGCGTCTAAATATATGCATATTTTTTGGGGTAGTCTTCCCTCACAATGTCGCATTGAACTGCCCAAATCCTAATTATGCAATTCAGCCTAATGATTTTTTAAAAAAATTAAATGCTTTAATATTAACATTTCCAAATTTTTTGTTATCATTTTCGAACTTTTTAAATTTTAATGATTTCAGACATGCGTTCTTTTGGCTTAATTTAATAATATAAAAATTGGATTTCACGTGTGTGAAATTTCAGACTTTTTATGTTAGCTATATAAAGTCTGAACGAATTAAATAATCTACCCGGATAGCACGCAAGCTTGCTGCAAACTTGCGTGTTATCTGGGTAATATAAAATATCTGAATTTTAATGAATAGACGCATTAGCAGTTCAGAAAATTTTCAAAACAACTAATTATTCTGATTGATTTGACAAGTTACTTTTACAAAGTTTTAATTTGTGGAACTGAGCAGGGAAATTTGTTACATAGGAATTTTAAAACGTTACCTATGAATTGTCAAAAGTTATCACATTTTAATTATATTTTTTGAAAAAGGTTGTGAATATTTTTAAATTTATTACTACTTAATATTGATTATTTCCAATGTACTTTTATTTTATGTGCTGAATTTTTAATTTTCTGATGTAAAAATAAAATGCGGGTAATCTTGAAACACTTACATAAATCATCTACTTGCATTATAATCAACAAATACATTTCGGAAAGGAAATTTTTTTAAAATATGAATAAAATTAGGATTCTCCATCAATAAAATTTGATAGGATGGAAAAGAACGTCAAACTCAAATATGAAGACGAAAATTAGATTATTTCCTGAAAGACTCAATATTATTAAAGGTAGAATTTTTCACATCTCTAATATAAAATTGAAGTCAGTACATCATATGAAAGTACATGTAAAGTACTTAATATAAAGTAGTAATAATTTTTTTAATATTTAAAAACTTTATAGAAAAATGAGATTAAAATTTTGTGACTATTAACCTTTCTTAGTTAAGTTTTAAAACTTTTTATTTGTTTTCTCTTTTTATCGATATATTTTCATTATAATCTATTTAAACACAAGTAAAATTAGCCCATTATAAATAAACATCGAACAAAACATTTATATTATCTAAATTATCTTCTTCATTTGTTATTAAACATTTACAGTTATAAAACTAACCTTTTCTTCGTACAACTTAAATTAAAAATTAAAACTCCAATTTAAATTCAAAGAATTTTTGTAAACAATTATCAAAAATGAATTCTACTGGTTTTATAAGGTTTTTCTAAAAATGGTCTTCAACTATTCTTTATGTAAAATATAATAATAGTTAAATTTTGAATATTTCTTTACTTCGGCATTTAATGTAAAATTAAAAAATGATATCCAGTGCTATATTTTCGTAATTACTTTTTCTTTGTTTTAAACTGGAGCCAATGCTATATAATAAAATTTATTAAGAACATATTTTTTGAAATTCAAGGTTTTTTGTGACTTTTGTTTGTATTAAATTTCTAACATATTCTAACTAACAAACTTTATCAAGAGTTATCAAGAATTGTCAATATATAAACAAGTGAATGTTCAAGAATCTTGGGTATACAAGATTCTTATTACATCAAGCAATATGAAGCAAGTACAAGATAATATTGTCTTGCCATGCATCACTAGTTTTATAACAAAAGTTCAGAAATAATTATGTTTTTTTGCTTCTGGAATTTAAAAGAAAATTCGATAGACAACCTGTACAAAAAGTAGAAAATCTTGTTGGAGAATTGTATTTGAGAAATGTTGAAATTAAACGATTATTACACGGAGAGAAATCTGTTAGGATTAATGCTCGAAACTTTTCATATACTTTTTCCATAGATTCTTTGATGCTAAAATCCTAACAGAGAGCCTATTTATTGCTCGAGTCCGCCTGAATATTAGGCGGAGTCGACTGATATTCAGGCGGACCTCTTATACTTTTCGCTAGTAAGTGCTTATGCTAGTGCTAGTATGCTAAGTATGCTAAGTGCTAGTAAGTGCTTATAACCTCTACTCTATGCCTTATTCGCAACAGATTTCTCTCCGTGTAAATTTAAAAGTTTTTATGACAAACAACATTTATGCCTAAAATCTTAAAAAAAGTAACGAATTTGAATATGATAACAAAAAATCGAAAATGTTATATTTAAAAACTTAATATTTTCTTATAAAAAGTAATTAAAGAAAACTACTCAAAAAGGGCCAAAAGACAGGGTGCCCCCCCCCCCGTTCGAGCAATGCTTCAGAGCTTTAATTCTGGCTCTTAGCCGCATTGTAAACAAAAGGTTTACTTTCTCTGACGGGACTATTCTAATGTCTGTCCAGCGGGGATTCCCTCGACGACTCCCAGACTAAATAAAAATAAAGTAAGAAAATTCCTGAAAAATACATTTAATGGTGTTTCTAGAGATGTTCTACTTTTTAAGAAAAACTTTTTTAGTATGGTCAATTTTTAATAAAATAAAAAAAATATAAAAAAAATTTTTTTGTTAGAAAAATTAAAGAATTAAGACGGTCATACATTATTAAATGCAAACCTCCCCAGTAAAAAAAATTCGATACACGGACTCGGTAGCTCGTATGAGAAATATGAGAAAACTCTCATACGAGCCTTTTCCGTAATGAGAAGTGTATAGATGCTTGTATACGAGGTGACTTTTAAAGCATTTTTCTTAATATAACACTATTTTAAAGTAAATGTAGATAATAGAAATGAATTTTCAAAGTAAAACGAAGCTAAATTTATAAGGGAAATGAAGTTTTAAGAAAAAAAGGATAATTTTGTTCAAAAAATTTATTCACACTGAAAAAAGGTTAGAATTTGATAATTCCTTGTTACTCTAACTAACCGACATTAGATATTTCTCGTATACGGTAAGCAGATTTTGTATTAAATTTAATTATTTTATATAAGAACATTTATATAATAAATAAATAATAATATATTATTAATTAGTAATAAAAAAAACTTATTTATTCTACCGCCAATACAAAATCGTGCTTACCGCATCCGAGAAATATCTAATGTCGGTAAGTTAGAGTAACAAGGAATTATCAAATTCTAACCTTTTTCAGTGTGAATAAATTTTTTGAACAAAATTATCCTTTTTTTCTTAAAACTTCATTTCCCTTATAAATTTAGCTTATTGTTTTACTTTGAAAATTCATTTCTATTATCTACATTTACTTTAAAATAGTGTTATATTAAGAAAAATGCTTTAAAAGTCACCTCGTATACAAGCATCTATACACTTCTCATTACGGAAAAGGCTCGTATGAGAGTTTTCTCATATTTCTCATTCAAGCTACCGAGCTCGTATACGAACTCCGCGATCCATGTATCGAACTTTTTTTACTGGGTCGGATGTTATGACTTTCTCGACTATTTTTAAAGTAATGCGACTTTTTTCGACTTATTCTTAAAAAATACACTGAAAAAAAATTTATTTGATTCAAGTAACCACCCAGTGGGCACACTTGTTCAAAAGACATCCTAAGGATGTCTTTTTGCGGACTTCTTTTGGACTTGTACAAAAAGACGTCTTTAAGAAGTCTTAAAGACGTCCTATTCATGTTGTATGTCTTGGCCATTAGATGTCTTTAAAGTGCCTAAAAGACGTCTTTTTCATTCAACATTTTAAAATTGAAAAATTTTCATAAATAGAAAATATTATTTTCTAAGTTCAACTTGGACTTAGAAATTTATGAATGTGAAATTCATTGGAATTTTTCTAAGTTAAATTCATTTCATTGACAAGTGAGATCGTTAACTTTGTAGAGGTTCATATCTGTCTTGAACGGCTGAGGTGCTTAAGGCGCAGTGTTTCAAGCCCAAGGAATCCGAGTTCGATCCCAGCTTCGTAGGAATTTTTTCATTATTTCTCCACATTTTAGAAAAAATAAAATTAAACTTAAAATAAATTTAATACAATATTACTGAATTTCAACTTAGAAAATGTTATAAAAGAAATGTTTATTTAAGATCTGAAGGAATGTAAAAAGGACGTCCAAAAGACGTCTTAAAGACGTCTTTTAGACGTCCCTTTTATGTCTTTTAGTGTTGTAAATATTGTTAAAGAAAATTAATTTAAATTAATATTCTCTTCTTCGGAGTCACAACAACTGATCAAGGTTTAAATTGATCTTATTTTATGTGGGTCGTTCACTCAGTCGCAATAGCGTCTCGTCAGGTAAATTGTAGGTAGCGTAGAAATAATTTATGATACTTTTAATTAAACTTGATATTCTTTTATTTTATATATAAATGAATAAGAATTAATTGTGGTTACAATGTAGCTTACCAATTAGAGTACTTCGGTAGATTATTGTTCGAAGATACACTTCTCAGTCCTTACACATTCACATGAATATAAAACAAGGCTTTTCCTCTTTGAACACTACGAAATATATGTATATTATCTTAAAAAAAAAACTTGAGTACACTGGAATTTCGAAATTAATAATTTTGATTCAACGCGTGGATTCTTTTTTTTTTAACTTTATAAAATCACCCTTCGATCGAATTAACTCCGAATATTCAATAGCTAATTAATGACGAGCGATTCACGAGTTTTAATTAGCAACTGAAGACAGCGGGTATATTTCGCGGCGAAGACTGTCGATTATTAAATACAATAATTCAGCGCGTAGACTTCTTTATGCTGACCCAAGACTGCGAATTATTGGCGCTTCCTTTGGTTTATATAGAACCATTTTTTAAGGAGTCAGCACGGTCATTGGACTGTTGTGACATTCCTTGATTGTGGAAATTTCTTTAATATTTGAAAGAGGTGATTGAACTCTCTTAGGCAATAATCCTCTTTTAGTTGGTATGTGAATATTAAAGAAATTTCCACAATCAAGGAATGTCACAACAGTCCAATGACCGTGCTGACTCCTTAAAAAATGGTTCTATATAAACCAAAGGAAGCGCCAATAATTCGCAGTCTTGGGTCAGCATAAAGAAGTCTACGCGCTGAATTATTGTATTTAATAATCGACAGTCTTCGCCGCGAAATATACCCGCTGTCTTCAGTTGCTAATTAAAACTCGTGAATCGCTCGTCATTAATTAGCTATTGAATATTCGGAGTTAATTCGATCGAAGGGTGATTTTATAAAGTTAAAAAAAAAAAGAATCCACGCGTTGAATCAAAATTATTAATTTCGAAATTCCAGTGTACTCAAGTTTTTTTTTTAAGATAATATACATATATTTCGTAGTGTTCAAAGAGGAAAAGCCTTGTTTTATATTCATGTGAATGTGTAAGGACTGAGAAGTGTATCTTCGAACAATAATCTACCGAAGTACTCTAATTGGTAAGCTACATTGTAACCACAATTAATTCTTATTCATTTATATATAAAATAAAAGAATATCAAGTTTAATTAAAAGTATCATAAATTATTTCTACGCTACCTACAATTTACCTGACGAGACGCTATTGCGACTGAGTGAACGACCCACATAAAATAAGATCAATTTAAACCTTGATCAGTTGTTGTGACTCCGAAGAAGAGAATATTAATTTAAATTAATTTTCTTTAACAATATTTACAACAAATGGTGGCAGCGGTGGGATTTTTCCCTCGTTTCTCGACACCAACTTTTACTTCAACTTGATTTTCTTTTAATTCCATAAAATAGACAGTAATTTTGAATTTTAATTGACTATAAGCCTAAGTCTTCTTTAGGTTCGTTGAACGGCCACTCTTTGAGGTGAAGCAAAATTTAGTCAACTAAATTATCGAAATTAATGTATTTTTAGAACATTTTGTTAATTGTGAATTTTAAGTTAGTAATTTTAAAGAGATTTTAATTCATTCATGATTGAAAATTTTTATACGAATCAACTGTCTTTCGTTGTAAGGTGAACAAGCATCATATTACACGTTGAGCATTCAAGTTAATAGCATGGTTTATCGCTTTTAAAATTTTATTCTCTTATAATTGAAAGAAATAAAATTTTTCAAAATTTTCCATCATCATTCCAATGAATGTATTAAGAACAATCTGAAAATATACAATTAATTTATAACGGAAATACAAAATTCTGTTTATAGCCGGTTATTCAATTTAATTTTTATGAAATTGTGATTTATTAAAAGTCAATGAACGAACAAGGTCGTAGAGTAATAGTGACCGAGTTGTAATTCGAGCAAGCTTCAAGTTACATCTCGACCAACTGAGTTGCACAAAATTTGCGGTTTTATATATGTGTCATCATACACACATATATATATATGTAGTAAAGCAATTTAAAAAAAAAAATAAATAAATAAATAAATAAAATAAAATAAAATAAAACAATAATAATTATAAAAATTTTACCTTAATTGTTTCATGAATGAATTATAACAATTTCTAAATTATTGATTTAACATTTCATTGTTCTATTGGCAATATATATATATATATATATATATTATTGTTTTAAATAAAATTAAAAAAAAAAAAAAAAAAAAAAAACACACATATTTCATATATATGTATATATTGCATATATACATATACATAAAATAAACCAAAATTGTCCAAATGTGCTATTGCAAGCCGATAGACGATATCGTTCCAACTCAAAGAATTTCTGAAGAGTGGGTTCCAACAGAAATCCCCCCTGTACCTGGACTTATTTTAATTAACGCACTTTACAGACGGCATTATCAAGAAAACGCCGAGCAAGGGACAACTACTCTTGAGGAAGAAAGACCTTTATTAACTGATCCTACAGACATTGACAGTGACGCTACAACCGAATTATATTCTGACTCTGAAAGTTATTTTGACAGTGACGCTACAACAGAAATATTCTCTGACTCAGAAGATTGTATTGATAGTGACGTCACTATTGATTTAGTTAGTGATTCTGACAGTGACACTACAATCGACTTAGTTAGTGATTCCGAATTTTATAATGACAGTGACGCTATAATCGACTTAATTAGTGATTCTGAAGATTATAGTGACCTTGACATGGAAATAGATTAAAATTTCGATTATCGGTTTTCAACCCCTATGTACAATCAATTATAATTTAAATCTAACAAAATTAAATTATTAAAGATTGTTCTCATCTCGAGTTGATGTTCCCTCAACCAAGAATTGTAGCCTTGGGCTTTTCTAACGATCTCTGGTCAGAATTAGACGAAAGAATTCAAAACATAGAAGAATTTCATCAACAATTAATGATTAAATGTATAATTTTTGATCGTAATACCGAAAGAATTGACAACAAAATCAAATTTTTATCTAAGTGGCTAAATTCTCTTAGTGAAGTTACTACTCAAACACAAAATTCAGTCAAAAATCTACAAATTCAATCATACGAATTACAAACTAAAATTGACGAGTTAACAAAACAATTAGGTAACCTAAATTTAACTTAATCTTTAGATCTATGACGCCATTCAATCTCGATTTAAAGAAAAATTTGAACGCTGAAGATTATAGAAAAAAAATTAGAATTCTCAACCAGAACCTTGCAAAAATTTTAAGATTGCACGCGATATTCGCCGGAAGATTCTTTAGATCTTATCAAGAATTAGAATCTTTATATAATAAAATTCGTATCGAAACAGATAGGGTCAACCAGTTAAATTCCTCAGTCAAGGATTTAGAATTATTGATGAGAAATTTAAAAATTAATTAAGTAAATATAATAATTGTTTAATTTCATTTATTTTGACTTTTCTTTTATCAAAATGTCTAACGAAGAAAATAACCACCACGGACCCCCTCCACACCAACCACATATTGTATATGTACCAAATTTGGATCAATCAGCCGCCGTGACATCAATGATGGAATGTCTCACCATCGAAAAAGGAACATCTCAAATTCCAAATTTCGATGGAGACAATCCACCCTTACGAGAATTTTTAGAAGATATCAATGACGGACTAACGTATATGAGCCCTGCTAACGAGGCTGGCTTCATTCGGGCTATATTACGCAAACTTCGCGGAAAAGCTAGAGAAAGCGTTAAAAGAGTGGAGTTCGAAACATTAAACGAATTGATAGATCATTTGAAACAGCGTTATTCTACACCCAAAACTTATCAATGGTATCTCGACGCAGTCACCGGATTTAGAATAAAACAAGGAGAATCAGTTAGTGACTACAATGATCGGTTACAAAGTCTTCTCAGTGGTGCAGAGCATGCACTACAAGAAAAATATCCGGGAAATGTTGATGGTACTAATATTAGTCAAAGTGGGGTCATGATGATCCCAATTAAAGATTTTGCCCTAGATTCTTTTATCAAAGGTTTACCTACTGCCATTGCTACTCATGTAGACACACGGCAACCAAAAAATTTAAAAGATGCATTGGCTTTTGCACTTCACGCCGAAGCAAATGAAGTGTATAATGTCCAAAGTACCCCTACGTCTTATCGAATCGCAAGAAATTCTGATTCTACAACGGTGCCTAATCCTGGAACAACTCCTAACATTCCTGCATACCCTATGCCTTTTGCCCCTATGTACTATCCATATCAAGCATATCCTGGCTATCCACCTTTCACCCCCTACATGCCGTATCCTCCCCCTCCACAGAATTCTCAACGACAAGGAGTTTCTATGCCTCCTCGTTCAGCATCCCCAGGACCTAATAGGTCTTTAAACTCCCAGGTGATTCATCAGACGGACGCAAAGATGAATCAAACCCCGAAGGAGCGTCCAAGGAACGTAACCTTCCAAACGTCGGTCGAGTCCTTAGGGCGGGAGCAGAGAGCGAAGACTCCCCCGTCGTCGAATTAATAGCTATTAATTTTTCCAACGGAAAAGCGCGTTTCCTAGTTGATCCTGGATCCGATACCAATCTGATCAAGCTCGAAGCCTTGCAACCAGAATCACTAATAACAACGGAAAACAAACTTTCCATATCCGGCATAACCCTACATGAAGTGGAAACCTTAGGTACTATAAGTATAAAAATATTTCAACACGACGTAGAATTCCATGTCGTCAAGGATTCTTTTCCAATTACTGCCCACGGAATCCTTGGAAGACCCTTTCTAAGAAAAGAACAGGCTCAACTCTCATTCAGACACAACACCCTTGTACTGTTGTCGGAACCAACAAAGCCCTTGTCGTTTGTAGACAAAGAATCACAAGAAGCAAAAAAGGGACTAAGAAAAGAAATCAAGCCTTTCAAACGAGTATTCACAATAAAAGCCAGAACAAAACAACCTATAGCAGTACCTACATCTTCTTTAATCAATGAAGGTTATCTTCCCAAGGTCACTACTCCAGAAGGTGTATATTTGGGGGAAGCTTTAGTGAAGAACAGAAATGGTAAATGCTACGCCATGGCTATTAACACTAGTGATGATGATGTACAATTTGAGCTGGAACCTCAAGAGATCATACCATTTGATCATTGCACATTCCCAGGAGAAGAAACATCAAAATCAGAAGAAGAGATTTCTACAACCAAATCATCTCTAGAACAACCTCTTTCATATCAAGATCGAGTATTCAAGGTTCAGGAATCCCTTCACACTTCACATCTATCTACTGAGGAAAAAGAATACGTTATGAAGTGGGCAGAAAAGTATGCTGATGTATTTCACCTCACAGGAGAAAAACTCACATGTACCCACTTGATACAACACCGAATCCCTACCAAGGATGATAAGGTCATTCACCGAAAACAATATAGAAGACCTCATGAAGCCATTGAACAAGCTAACGCTCAAATACAGAAACAATATGATGCAGGATTACTTAGTAAATCCAATTCTGCTTTCAACTCTCCTCTTTTGATAATTCCAAAGAAAATGGACAACTCAGGAATCAGGAAGTGGAGAGTAGTAATCGATTATCGTGCCCTTAACGAACATATGGTGGGGGACGCTTTTCCGCTTCCAAATATTTCGGAAATATTCGATCGAATCGGAAGTGCCCAATATTTTTCTGTCTTCGATTTGGCTAGTGGATTTCATCAGGTCGAAACACATCCAGATGATCGACATAAGACTGCATTTTCTACAGGTCGAGATCATTATCAATACGACCGCATGCCTATGGGTATCAAGAATGCCCCTGCAACTTTTC
The DNA here is from genome assembly GCF_015476425.1 of Leptopilina heterotoma. Lineage (NCBI taxonomy): Eukaryota > Metazoa > Arthropoda > Insecta > Hymenoptera > Figitidae > Leptopilina > Leptopilina heterotoma. Next base: position 44,939 of record NW_025111067.1, read on the forward strand.
AGCGTCTTTTAAATGAAGTTTTAAAAGGAATGCTAGATGAAGAAGCTTTCGTTTACCTGGATGACATTATTGTATTTTCCAACACTCTACAGGAACACGACCTAAGAGTCAGAAGACTATTGGATAGACTGAGAGCAGCCAACTTGAAACTCCAACCAGATAAGTGCGATTTCATGAAACAAGAAACTGCTTATCTAGGTCATATTATCAGTGCAGAAGGCGTAAAACCCAACCCAGCGAAAATCGAAGCAATCAAAAATTTTCCGAAGCCCAAAGATCCAAAAGCTGTCAGACAATTTTTAGGATTAACGGGCTATTATAGGAAATTTATTCGAAATTATGCAAAGAAGTCCAAACCCTTAGTTGATCTGTTAAGGAAAAACGGTCAGTGGGAATGGGGCCCAAGTCAAAGAACCGGTTTTAAAAAATTGCGTTTACATCTATGTCAAGAACCAATATTGATGTTTCCAGACTTTTCCAAGCCTTTCAAATTGACGACGGATGCCTCAGAATTTGCTATAGGCTCTATTTTAACCCAAGAAAAGGATAATATGGATCATCCTGTGGCATATTATTCCAAGGTGCTAAGTAGATGTGAGCAACAATATGATTCAGCTGAAAAAGAGTGTTTGGCAGTATTATATTCTGTTGAAAATTTTAGACCATATCTATATGGGCGAGAATTCACTTTAGCCTGCGACTTCGAACCGGTTCACTGGATGGCCTCAGTGATCAACCCCGGTGCACGACTCACAAGGTGGAGATTAAGACTTCGAGATTACCAATACCAATTCGAATACAAGAAAGGGAAGCTGAATACGAAAGTTCAAGCGATATCAGAAAATCCTCCAATAACGCCGAGCAGCGACTCAGATTCTTCTATGCCTCTCGACACAGAAGACGAAGGTACATCTTCCGAATCATCAACTCCAGGATGTGCAGATAATAAAACAAGAGTATTGCCGATCAAAACCACACGTACAAAGAAGACTAAAATGACGTCTGCTCCTACTACGGCTCGTATGACCGCTAGTGTTGTGCCGAAATCTGCTTCAACCCTTAGGCGAACGAGATCTGAGACAGATGACGGAAATACTAAAAGAAAGAAAACTCCTGCACTACAACCAACTGATGCAACCAAACGAGGACCCGGAAGACCTAGGAAACAATCTTCAACAGCTGAAATTCCAGGTTCATCCAAACCTGGTCCTTCGATTCTAGAGAGAAGCACTATTGCTTCCAGACTACGATTAAGAAAACATCAAGCGCAGATACCCAAACCAACTGTAGATGATCAATCTTCATCAGATGAATCCACATCAATAGATGAAGAAAGCTCAGATGCTCCAGTATTTCGATCTTCAAAAAGTGTGCTTCCAGATTTAGGACCCCCGGCAAATAAGCCACCCAAGTCATCTGTTGTACCATTAACCAATCAACAGGAAGAACGAAAGAATAGAAGAGAAGATTTTGAACCACGCACGGAAGTGTATATTGACGGCGCATGTCGAGGTAATGGAAACTCTGGATCAACAGCAGGGATTGGAGTATGGTTTGGAGAAAATCATCCCTTAAATGTCTCTCAGCTTGCAATTGGAAGGCAAACGAATAATAATGCTGAAATTGAAGCTGCTATAGTAGCTGTAAAAAGGGCTCAAGAAGCTGGAATCAGACGACTAAAACTTTTCACCGATTCAAGATTTTTAATCGACAGCATGACTCAATGGCTTCCGAGATGAAAAGCCAATGATTGGAAAACTTCCTCTAACAAACCTGTACAAAATCAGATTGAATTTCAACAATTGGAAGAAGTCTTAAAACCGATGGATGTAGTTTTTGAACACGTCCCCAGTCATCAAGGAATACTGGGAAACGAGATGGCTGATCATTTGGCTACGCAAGCCATAGAAGCTTGTACATCTGGTGAAATCATAAATCAAGTTCCTCAGCAATCTACATGGACTCAACCAGAAGTAGTTCAACTGACCCCAACAATCCTTGATGAATCCAGTTCTGAAGAGGATACTCTCCAACCTGAAAATAAAGATATTAGAATAGAACTTGAAAAATCGATAAATAAATTTAATGAGTCAATGGGCCGCAGAGGTTTGGGTCCTCTGGATCTTACCAATAGATCATTAGCCTGGGATCACGAAGGAATGAATGAAGATGTCACTCGTAGAAATTGCATTTCTGAAGGCGAGTCGGATGAAGAATTTCTACAGGAATTAGAAGATAAGGATCCATGTGGTGAATACGATGATGCCGCATTTTCTTCTCGTATTTCTAGCTACTTAAAATCTTTTCATAATCGACTTCCTGCAGTTGAAAGCGAATCCATTCAATTAACAACATTGAAAGAATCAGGCGAACCAGACGATGTTCCAGAACTACCTGAATTCCCAAGAAAGATTCGACCTAATGTTGAAGGAAAACATGTTTCCTTTCAAACACCTACAGCTACGACTTACCCCTATGCCCACTCTACTCCATACGTAAACCCTACAATTGATAAAGGTGATCAACAACCTGAAACTCCAACAAACAAAATTGGACGTAGAACCAATGTTCACCCTGAACTCTCAAACCTAAGACCAGAAATTACACCTCGTCGCTTAATTATGACAAACAAGAAACCCGTTCAACTCTTAAACATTCTTTTGGATCCTGTGATTGATCAAGATGAAGAATCGTGCTTGCCCAATTCGATTGAAACTGTTCCTACCGTGAATGAATGGAAAGAGCCTATAACTGCAAAACGAGACAATTATGCTCATTTTATCGCCGAAGACTGTGAACCTTGTGACTCTATCAGCAAGCTCCTCATAGCCACAGAAAACATTGATCTCAAGGATCTCAAAGAAAAAGAACCTCGGGTGGGTCAAATATTGATCACACCTCGAGGACAATACAATACCTATTCTATTGTTATTAAAACTCGACATTCAGACCCTGTCAACTGGGAAAATGTAAAAAGAGGATTAAAAGAACTACAATCTACACTTACTAAGGATCAGAAAGTATCATGCAGAATGGCCAACTCTGGAGACTTATTAGGTTCACTTCCTCAAGGATATCTCGGAAAACTTGTTACAAGTATGTTCCGTGGTGGCGATGTTACCATCACCCTTTGCCACGGAAAAATTGAAGTTCCCGCTGTAGAAATTAGACAAGGTATTCTTGATGAATTTCATAAAAGTCTTATTGGAGGCCATAAAGGTATCAGTAAAACTTACAGGCGTATAAGAGAACGTTACTCATGGCCAGGACTACGTAATGACGTCATTGAATATATCAGAGGATGCAAGGTCTGCAGAGAAAATAAATTGGTGAGAGCCAAAACACGTGAGCCGATGGTTGTAACCGATACACCTGCTGAACCCTTTGAAAAAGTAGCCCTTGATATAGTAGGGAAACTCAAAACAACCCCTAACGGAAACAGGTACATACTAACTATGCAGGATAATTTTAGTAAGTACTGCCTAGCTATTCCTATACCTGACACTAGGAGTACCACCATTGCCCATGCCGTAGTGACCGACTTGATTTCTAAATTTGGTGCACCGAAATGTATCTTGACTGACAGAGGAGCTAATTTCATCAGTTCTCTAATGCGAAAACTGGAGAAATTGTTCCATATTAAACAGATTACTACCTCCGGTTACCGTCCTCAGACTAATGGTTCTCTTGAAAGAAGCCATGTAGTCCTCTCTGACTTTATAAAATGTTACGCACACGATTACGACGATTGGGATCGACTACTTCCCTTTTGTATGTTCTCTTACAATACTTCAGTTCATGAGGCTACGAACTTTACACCTCATGAACTTGTATTTGGAAAACTAGCACGCATGCCTAGTGCTTTCCCACAAGGTCCAGAATTGGAAACTTATGGCTCTTATCTTCGTGACCTTATTACCAGACTCGATGAAACCCAAAATATTGCTTCTAGAAATTTAATAGATTCAAAATTAAAATCGAAGGAATATTATGATTCCAAGTCACGACCGTTAAAGGCTAAAATTGGAGATTCGGTATATGTTAATAAAGAAGTAAGATCTAATAAGTTTGACAAAAGAGCTGATGGACCGTATACCATTATTGCTTTTACCGAAAATAACAATGTAATTTTGGAAGATGAATCTGGTAAAAGGGTCATGAAACATAAGGATAAAATTATCCCCATATATTGTTAAATGCGATTTGACTAATCTATGTTCTAATTGTTTTAGATTATGATGACAATGGTTGCCAACATTCACTTTCTACTAATATTGGCTAATTCAATACTCTCTCCTATAGTATCAAGTAATGAAGAAGGATTCTATTTTACAAAATTCAATCATAGTAACGATATCTATTACGAGTATTCCGGACTGGCAAAGATTTCTGCAGCTAATTGGAGAATAGCTGTCTTTCTGAACGTTGATCAACACTTTTCATGGCTGGAAAATTTAAAAGGAAAGGTAAATTCATTGATTAATAATTGTCCTTCGCAACTACCGGACTGTCAAACTTTCATAAAAGACTACCAATGGGAAGATACCTGGGAGACAGCTTCTGATATTTGTAAGGAAATAACGGCAGAATTGGAAGAAGTTCCTAAAATAAAGCAAATTGCCCCCGTTAAAGTTCAAGGAAAAATGAGGATGAGGAGAAGCGTTCCCTTATTAGGCTTTATAGGGAGGATTGCTGGACCAATAGTAGGAGTATTATCCTACGAAGACGGCGAACACATTCAGGACCAAATCAGAGAACTAAACGTGGCGGAAGCTAATTTAACCCACTTAGTTGGAAGACAAACACACTTAGTTAGAGCTCAATTAGATTCCTTATATAAGCGAGCAAATGCTCAAAAGATAAATATAGAATTAATAAACAAACAACTAAATGACCTAACCAATCTTATTAACCAAGCTCATAAAGGAGCAGCCCATCAAACATTTTTCAATAACATCGGAAAGTATCTTAACAAAATAAAGACTCAGATTATTCACAATAGTAAAACTGGATCCAGATTGCTAGAAACTGTTCGAGACGCAAGAAAGGGTCAAGTACATCCTGGATTAATTTCGATATCTCAAATTCTACCTATCCTCCGCGACATTCAAGATCACCAACCCACCGTAACTCTTCCTGTAAAAGGACCAAATTATAGCTTGGAGGAAATAGTCCAAACATCGAAGACAACCGTATTATTTGAAGAAGGACACTTGAAGATTTTGATAGATATACCCCTACTAGAAAAACCGGATTATGTCTTGTATAAATTACACCCCTTTCCAGTCTTTCAGCAGATTTATGGTAACATATCAGGAAAGGTTTCCATAGATTCACCATACACTCACATCCTTGTGGATGATCCCCTTAGAACATATATGCTGGTGAAGGAAGGAGAGTTGGATTCCTGTAAACAGACGACCGACTATCTACTTTGTCAGAATAGCTTACCTATATACGAAATTCGATCACAACCCTCGTGCGAAGTACAGCTGTTGTTAAACCCCACTAATAAAATCCTAAGAAATTGTAAAATTCAATTGGAATACCAAGAAGAAGATCATTGGATTAAATTAAAAACACTCGGAGGATGGTTATATTCTATACAGAATAGTACTACTATCAATATTCGTTGCAATTCAAAGACAAGTAGTAAAATAACAATTCAAGGTTTAGGGTTAATGCAACTAGCTTCTGGTTGCTATGCTAGTACCCCATATTCTATCATTCCGTCGATACCTAAAATCCAAGGAATTACTGAATTGATATATGAATCTGAAATTGGACTAAGTATAGACTCTCTGGCTCCAAAAATTGCTTCCCTAAAAACATCCCAAGAAGAGCTTAAACTTGCCTTTCCGGAAACAAAAGGATTCTACAAGAATTCTCAATCCCTAGATGAATTAGAACAACAACTGCATGAATTTTCACTACAACAAATGGAAAAAGGATATCAACAAACTTGGATAAAAGGAACTTATTTAGGAATAATTACTTTTTCCCTGATGATTTTTATCCTATGGTTGATTACCAAGATATTCCAACATCCAAAATTCAAGAATATATCTACTTTAAAATCAAAAAAGAAATCTCATTGCATAACAGGACTCATCCCTATGAGAGTTAACGCACCACGAGAAACCTACGACGTAGCAGCTGCTTCTCTCCCTACAGCTTCACCTAGAAAAAGGTCTGATGTTAATAATGTATTCAGTCAAAAGGAATTAGAGATAAGAAAGGCTTACGCAGTTTTACCTTTTGCTGAACCTACTCCAGGAACCTCTAACGAAGACGGAAGTGAACATCGACGAAAGAAAACAGATCGGATTGAGACAACAACAAGAAGAAGTCCATATCCAAAGGTTACATATCCCGAAGTCGATTCCTTTAGTAACCAACCTACAAATTAATTAATTAAGAATAAATAATCATTGATTAGGATATCCCTAGGATAACTTATTCAATGATAAAACAATTAATTATTCAATTATTACTAATATAATAAATCAAAATATTGGTGATATTGTATTAATTAATTAAGAATAAATAATCATTGATTAAGATATCCCTGGGATAACTTATTCAATGATAAAACAATTAATTATTCAATTATTACTAATATAATAAATCAAAATATTGGTGATATTGTATTAATTAATTAAGAATAAATAATCATTGATTAGGATATCCCTGGGATAACTTATTCAATGATAAAACAATTAATTATTCAATTATTACTAATATAATAAATCAAAATATTAGTGATATTGTATTAATTAATTAAGAATAAATAATCATTGATTAGGATATCCCTGGGATAACTTATTCAATGATAAAACAATTAATTATTCAATTATTACTAATATAATAAATCAAAATATTGGTGATATTGTATTAATTAATTAAGAATAAATAATCATTGATTAAGATATCCCTGGGATAACTTATTCAATGATAAAACAATTAATTATTCAATTATTACTAATATAATAAATCAAATATTAGTGATATTGTATTAATTAATTAAGAATAATAATCATTGATTATGATATCCCTGGGATAACTTATTCAATGATAAAACAATTAATTATTCAATTATTACTAATATAATAAATCAAAATATTAGTGATATTGTATTAATTAATTAAGAATAAATAATCATTGATTAGGATATCCCTGAGATAACTTATTCAATGATAAAACAATTAATTATTCAATTATTACTAATATAATAAATCAAAATATTAGTGATATTGTATTAATTAATTAAGAATAAATAATCATTGATTAGGATATCCCTGGGATAACTTATTCAATGATAAAACAATTAATTATTCCATTATTACTAATATAATAAATCAAAATATTAGTGATATTGTATTAATTAATTAAGAATAAATAATCATTGATTAGGATATCCCTGGGATAACTTATTCAATGATAAAACAATTAATTATTCAATTATTACTAATATAATAAATCAAAATATTAGTGATATTGTATTAATTAATTAAGAATAAATAATCATTGATTAGGATATCCCTGGGATAACTTATTCAATGATAAAACAATTAATTATTCAATTATTACTAATATAATAAATCAAAATATTGGTGATATTGTATTAATTAATTAAGAATAAATAATCATTGATTAAGATATCCCTGGGATAACTTATTCAATGATAAAACAATTAATTATTCAATTATTACTAATATAATAAATCAAAATATTAGTGATATTGTATTAATTAATTAAGAATAAATAATCATTGATTATGATATCCCTGGGATAACTTATTCAATGATAAAACAATTAATTATTCAATTATTACTAATATAATAAATCAAAATATTAGTGATATTGTATTAATTAATTAAGAATAAATAATCATTGATTAGGATATCCCTGGGATAACTTATTCAATGATAAAACAATTAATTATTCAATTATTACTAATATAATAAATCAAAATATTGGTGATATTGTATTAATTAATTAAGAATAAATAATCATTGATTAAGATATCCCTGGGATAACTTATTCAATGATAAAACAATTAATTATTCAATTATTACTAATATAATAAATCAAAATATTAGTGATATTGTATTAATTAATTAAGAATAAATAATCATTGATTAGGATATCCCTGGGATAACTTATTTAATGATAAAACAATTAATTATTCAATTATTACTAATATAATAAATCAAAATATTAGTGATATTGTATTAATTAATTAAGAATAAATAATCACCTTAACAATTGTATTATATTTCTATTAATGATGTCATTTCTTAAAATCTTATCTTTGATTGTAAATCATTAACTCGACTAAGGTATAAATTAATATTACTACTTTATGAACTATTATCAGAAATGTTCATTGTAAAGAATGATTAATTTTTGAACTTACATATGAATTTATTTTATCTATTGTTAATAATGAATGTTAATGTAGGAATAATTTCAGAACATTGTATTATTCATAATGCGAATTAAGCTACTACGTTGAGAACATCGGTAAGCGAGAAGTAATTATTTTGTCAACTACTCACCTTCAATACACGAAGAAGGAGAACCACGGACGAAGAAGTTGCTGACGATTTAAATTCTCTCCAGCTCTATTTAACCTTGATGCTAATTTCCTTCAATGTATAAAAATTTCATCGAGACAAATTGGCCATTGCAATCACTCGGAACATTAATTCTTACCAAAGGACACCAACACCATATCCGGATTCCACACTTAACATTCCACATCACAATCACTGGCAGCACTTTTCCAATTCTTGTATATATAGAAAAGGGAAAAGGGACGTAATCCTCCAATGATAGGTCAAGGACATTTCGATTACTAACTATGTGGGATTCCATCTTCATGTGCAGCCCTAGTTATAATCAGCATTGATAAAATTGAATTTATATGGTATATAAATTATGGGAACAAAATGCGGTCAAGAGCGACGAACTAACACTGGATATTATGTCATATCTGAGAACACTGCTGCATTAACAGAAGATGGTGGGAGGAGAGACTACATACAACCAGACAACCACAAAGTTTCTCGCTTCTCCGAAATTCTAGGTAGCTGGCTTATAATTAATCTACATTGTTAAATAGTATGAATGAGCGTGTGTTTAACAATGCATTTTTGAAAGAAAATTTAAAAATAGAAAGGCTATATTATTATATTCAATTAAATTTAGGCATATTGAGCACGGAATTCTCGGGACGATAATTTGTATGATCCGAAGGTGGTTTGTAATGAACCATAAGTTCATTTTATTCTTTTTATCCTGCTTTAAAATTCTTAAATTTAATTCTAAATAATTGTGTGTAATCAAGACATTAATTACACAATTACTAATCCGAATTATTAATAAAATAATTCCGATTAGTTTATTGAACCGCTTTTCTTTGGAATATAGAATCAAAGAATGTGGAATTTGTAATAAATATTGAGCCATCCATCAATGGCAATAACCTCACAAAAATGTAAAAAACTAGATTAGTGATAATGTTGCGAAATGGGCAGGGAGGTTCATCAACCCTCACTGCACATTTACCAACGATTATTGGACTAATATTCAAGGGTATGGTATTCACATACCAACTAAAAGAGGATTATTGCCTAAGAGAGTTCAATCACCTCTTTCAAATATTAAAGAAATTTCCACAATCAAGGAATGTCACACAGTCCAATGACCGTGCTGACTCCTTAAAAAATGGTTCTATATAAACCAAAGGAAGCGCCAATAATTCGCAGTCTTGGGTCAGCATAAAGAAGTCTACGCGCTGAATTATTGTATTTAATAATCGACAGTCTTCGCCGCGAAATATACCCGCTGTCTTCAGTTGCTAATTAAAACTCGTGAATCGCTCGTCATTAATTAGCTATTGAATATTCGGAGTTAATTCGATCGAAGGGTGATTTTATAAAGTTAAAAAAAAAAAGAATCCACGCGTTGAATCAAAATTATTAATTTCGAAATTCCAGTGTACTCAAGTTTTTTTTTCTAAGATAATATACATATATTTCGTAGTGTTCAAAGAGGAAAAGCCTTGTTTTATATTCATGTGAATGTGTAAGGACTGAGAAGTGTATCTTCGAACATAATCTACCGAAGTACTCTAATTGGTAAGCTACATTGTAACCACAATTAATTCTTATTCATTTATATATAAAATAAAAGAATATCAAGTTTAATTAAAAGTATCATAAATTATTTCTACGCTACCTACAATTTACCTGACGAGACGCTATTGCGACTGAGTGAACGACCCACATAAAATAAGATCAATTTAAACCTTGATCAGTTGTTGTGACTCCGAAGAAGAGAATATTAATTTAAAATTAATTTTCTTTAACAATATTACAACATTAGACGTCCAAAAGACGACTTTAGACGTACTTTAGACGTCCTTTCTTATGTCTCTTAGACGTCTTTTGGACCAGACATAGACCGTCTTTTAGACGTCTTTTAGTTGTCTTTTTGATGACACAGAGACATTGCCATCATTGTCCCCGAATCGTCCGCGGACAAAGAGGGACGTCTTTAAGACGTCTTTTAGACGTCCCTGTGTCCACTGGGCAATTATTTGACTATTATCAAATAAATAATTTTGATATATATTTGAATGAAATAAATTTTCTTTTCAGTGTATACTTTTTCATCGAAGAAAAAGCTGCCTGAGCCAAGAGTTTTAAAAATTCAAATAATAAAATTATATTACTCTCTAAATCTGAATATGTGAAATTTCACTTATTGTACGTTATAAGTCGTCCTCTCGATCAATAAGTGCATATACACTTATAATAAGTGAATTTTTCACTTATTCTGAGTGAAATTTACTTATTACCAGTTATATGCACTATTGATCGATCTTTGGAGGACGACTTATAACGTACAAATATGTGAATTTTCAAATATTCAGATTTAGAGAGTACTTAATTCTTTAAAATTATCAACGAAGAATGCAATAATGCAACGGAGTTTTATAAGGCTAACTTGTCTTTTATCATATTCTAAAAAATACTCATTAGAATGACAAACCGAAATAAGGCCTTTTCTATTACTAAATTGTATCTAACAATAATTTGAATTAATAATTAATTATAACATATATTAAAGAAAATTTAGTCTTCACACATTTCAGTTTACTTTATGAAAATGAATTTCTAAAAATGTTTGATCATAATATTGCAAAATGTGCTTTAATTAATTCAAAATAATATAATTATTTTTTTAAAATTATTATATTATAATATAATCATTATTAGTATTATATTAAGGATAATTAATTGTTTTAATTAATTAAACACATTTTAGACATTATTATAATTGAAATTTTCAATAATTGCGACTTTTTAGATTTTTCTTCTAAACATTGAAACAAAAATACCACAATTTTAGTTAAATAACTGTAACTGTATTTTTGATTGTCTGTTGTTGTTTTTATAATGTTGTTATAATATTGTTCTATAATGTTTGTTATAATATTTTTTATATGTTGTTTTTATAATGTTAAAAATGAAAAATCTTTTAGAGTAAATTTAAAAATGAAAATCAATAAAAAATTATGAAAATCGATTCTAAATTTTTAAAATTTAAATACTTTCAGTATTTTCAATGGCATATTACCAAAAATTCAAATACATACAAAAAAGGACTAAACATTTAGAATTATTTTTACATTTTGAAAAAAAAAAATCATTTATATTCACAAAATTTAATTAAAAATTCAACCAAAAAATAAGTTATTTATTTAAATTATACAGGAAAATTCTTTTAAAAAATCAATTATTTTCGAAAACATTAAGATATTTTAAAAACCATAATGGTATGTCGCACCAAGAATGTTTTTTTTTATTATAATTTTTTAAAAATATGAACTTATACATAAAAAAG